>NW_007251721.1:126617-160534 GCF_000164805.1 Carlito syrichta
CCGGGCCACTGCACTCCAGTCTGGGCGACAGAGTGATACTCCAACTCAAAAACAAACAAACAAACAAAAAAAACAAAAAAAACTTCGGTTAAATAAATGTGTTAAGTATTTTTCTTGTTAATCTTTTATTGTAGGAGTATCAGCCATGACTCTTGTGTTGCATGAGGAAAATACATTACTTTTTCTCTCCTATATCTACAATGTACCAAAATACAGGGAGACTCAGACAAGACTAGGTGTTATTACTTAAAGAAACTCTTAAGTATTACAGAAGCCTCACCAAAGCTGATTCTTATTTGTACAAGTTAAAGAGTTCCTTTACAGACAACAAATTAATCCTAAGACTGAGGTCTTTGTTCTCAAATTCTCCGAGAAAATTATTGATTGATGCCTTATAAACTTCAACATCAAGGCTATATGAGTGTCATTTAAAACTCACTATTCATTCAATTTTACCTTATTTTGAACTTGGATTTCTGGTAATGGTAACTCTTAACTAAGCCTATTGTGAGCCATAATCATCTTCACTGAAGTCATTTAATAAAAATAGAACTACAGGTTTGGTGTCTTCTCTCTAGTCTCAAGTCTTGGCTTTTTAGGTGTCTTTAATTGTAACAGAAAGAAACTTCCCATTAGAGTTCAGTGATTTACAACATGCCATTTGGTTTTCTCTGCTTAAAAACCCGTGTGTTGACAACTCCCAGAGAGTTTATTAAACTCTGAAGATGGCGTTGAGCCTGAAGAAGCAAACAACAAATTATCCCAGGATTTGTGGTATGTGTGTCACAAAGTTTCTCAAAAATGTTGCCCATGCTCAAAAGTGTGTTAAAGATTGAAATTAATCCTTGAATGAATGAGATAATACAGCACATCATGGACGATCTTGCAAGAACATTTAATCTAACTGTGTTTGAAATAAAAAATGCCCTGCAATTGAGGACAGTAATTTCAAACTAAAGGCAGTTTTTTAAAAAATAGAAAGCCACAGAAACCCTAGATACACAAAGCATCACCCTTCCAAAGTCAATTTATTCTGACAGATCTATTGTATTTAGAGGGTTTTCATGACTTTTCTTAAGGTACATAATAGTTCCAAAGACATTGTGAGAACACTTAAAGGGGTCAAGGTGATAGGAAGAAATGGGTTTGGGATAGAAATTTTCACAGCAATAGAATGTGCTATAGTTGGAGAAAACCTTATGATGGTGTCCAACCACCATAGCAATTAATATTTTTTTGCTTTTTTTTTGGTTTTTTTTTGAGTCAGAGTGCAGTGGAATGCAGGCTCATGGCCACCTCAGCATCAACTGTTGGGCTCCGGCAATCTTTCCGCCTCAGCCTTCCAAGTATCTGGAACTACAGGCGTGCACTACCATGCCCGGCTAATACAATTAATATGTTTTATCTATGACAGTTACACCCCAAGTTTTCCATTTTGATTCTAACTGTAAGCCACATTCATTGAAGTTTTCTTGTAAAAAGTAACTCAATTCTGATTATAATAGTAGGAAAAGCTATACTTGGTGTACATAAATGTTCATTCCCTTAATAAATCGAAACACCTATTGGTTAGGTACAGTGGAAGTTGCTTAGAGGAGTGGTGAACAAGGTATTATTGTTACTTTCAAGGAGTTTATAGTCTGATGGGGAGAATGACCATTAAAACAGCAATTACATAATATGTAAAATAAATGCTACCCTATGTTCAAACACAGAACACATAAGAGGGACACCTATCAAGACAGCCTTCTGGGGTGAAATGACTTCTAAGCCGAGTAAGGGTCAGCCAGGGAAAGAGGTGGGAATGAGGCTAAGAAAGGGGTTTATTCCCATAGAGAAATAGCACGTAGGGACCCTTGTAGTATGGTGGTAACTGAGAAGTGTTAAGTGTTTACTACATCTCACAGAATAAAGAACTTAGGGCAGGAACATCAGGCTCAGGACAAGTCGTCTCCTCCAGTAGCACAGGCTCCTACATGTTACCAAATTTAGTTATGATTAGCTCTTATACCAGATGAGACAAAGCAGTCAAGGCCTTGGGATCAGATTAGGTGGGAGGATAATAACAGTATCTGGCACCTCCCAGGGCAGCTACCTGGGTTTTCTAATGCCCTGCTCCCTCCTAGAGATTGCAGACTTGCTGCTTCTGAAGACAAAAGCATGAGACTGCAAAAGGTAGGAGGCTGGGAGGGCAGTGAGAGTGGAAGCACTACCTATTGGGCACAATGTACACTATTTGGGTAGTAAATGCACTAAAAATCCAGGCTTTATCACTATACAATATGTCAATATAACACAACTGCATTTGCACCCCAAGACTATAAAAATGAGAATAAATAAAGAAAAAATGTTTTGGATTGTAAGAAGAAAAGAGAACTGCTTTGCTTTAGAGACATTATTTTGAGGAAGAAGAAATAATTTGATAATTGTTTTCCTCTGGCTCTCTTTTGTGTGTTGTTCACAATTATGATTCTTTCCATTTCCTAAAGTTCCAGTGATGTATAAGAATTTTCAATGAATTCTCTGTTTGAATGATAATCTTTGTTGTTTAAATTAAAGGGCAGGCCAGGATTGGTGACTCACATCTATGACCTCTGCACTTTGGGAGGCTAAGGCAGGAGGATTGCTTGAGCCCAGAGGTTTGAGACCAACCTAGGCAACATAGACCTCATCTCTGCAAAAAAAAAAATCAATAAATTATCCAGGTGTGATGGCATGCACCTGAAGTCCCAGGTACTCAAGAAACTGAGGAGAAAGGATTGCTTGAGATCAGAATGAGAAGGCTGCAGTGAGCTGTGATTGTGCCATTGCATTCCATTCTGGGCAACAGAGTGAAACTCTCACAAAAAAAAAAAAAAATCATCCACCATGACCAAGCAAGCTTCATTCCCAGGATGCAGGGCTGGTTCAACATTCACAAAACCATAAATGTAATGAAATACATCAACAGATGTAAAAACAAGACCCACATGATTATATTATCACTAGATGCAGAAAAAACTTTTGATAAAATCCAGCATCACTTCTTGATAAAAACCTCAAATACCAGGTATAGAAGGAATATACCTCAAAATAGTAAGTACCATCTATGATAAATCCACAGCTAGCTAAACAGGCAGAAGCTGGAAACATTTCCCGTGAAAACTGGAACATGATAAGGATGCCCACTCTCACCCCTCCTGTTCAACTATGTGGTGGAAGACCTAGCTAGAGCAATTAGACAAGAGAAGAAACTCAGGGGTATCCAAATAGGAAAAGAGGAAGTTACGTTATCCCCCTTTGCTGATGATATGATCCTATATCTCGAAAAACCAAGAGAATCTGTCAAGAACCTTCTTGCACTGATAAAGGACTTTGGCAAACTCTTGGGGTACAAGATAAATGTGCAGAAGACAGTCACATTCTTAGACACCAACAACTAGCAGGCAGAGAACCAAATAAAAATCACAATAGCAACACAAAAATGAAATATCTTGGCATCTTCCTAACCAGAGAAGTGAAAAACCTTTGTAATGAAAACTACAAAATGCTGCCCAAAGAAATTCAAGAAGACACAACAAATGGACAAATATTCCATGCTCATGGATAGGAAGAATCAACATTGTTAAGATGTCCACCCTACCAAAGGCAATCTACAGATTCAATGGAATACCCATTAAATTACCAGCAGCATTCTTCTCAGACCTGTAAATGACAATACAGAAATTCATATGGAAACATAAACAACCACAAATAGCCAAAATGATCCTTAACAAAGAAACAAAGCAAGAAGTATCATACTTTCAGACTTCACACTTTACTATAAGGCTATAATAATCAAAACAGCCTGGTATTGGTACAAGAACAGGCATATGGACCAATGGAACAGGATAGCGATTCTGGAAGCAAAACCTCAATTTCTCAGCCAACTCATCTTCAACAAAGCCTCCAATAACAACCACAAGGGAGAAGGAAACCTATTCAGTAAATGGTGCTGGGAAGATTGACTTGATCACGTGCAGAAGATTGAAACAGGACATCTACCTATCACCATACACAAAAATCAACTCTAAATATATCAAAGATCTAAACATAAAACCTCAAAGTATAAGAACCTTAGAAAATGCAGGAGACACGCTTGTGGAAATTGTAACTGGCAACCAATTCCTGATCCAAAATCCCAAGTACCCATGCCATAAGAGATAAGACAGACAAGTGGGATCTAATCAAACTGAAAAGCTTCTGCAAAGCAAAAGAAACCATCAAGAGAATGGTTTAGCCCACAGAATGGGAAAAAAATATTTGCCAACTGTATATCTGACAAAGGCCTAACATCCAGGATCTACAAAGAACTCAAACATGCCGAAAGGAAAAAAAACCAAACAGTCCCTTTAAAAAGTGGGCAAAGACATGAATAGACACTTCTCAAAAGAAGAGATACAGGCAACCAACAGACACATGAAAATGTGCTCAACTCTACTAATCGATCAGGTAAATGCAAATTAAAACCACATCAAGATATCAACTAGCCCTGTAAGTATGACCATCATTATTAAATCAAACAACATATGCTGACAAGGATGTGGAGAAAATGAAATGCTTCTACACTGGTGGTGGGAATGCAAACTAGTTCAACCTCTGTGGAAAACAGTGTGGCAATTTCTGAAAGAGCCAGACATTGACCTTCCATATCACCTAGCAATCCCCCATTGGGAATATACTCGGAGGAAGTCAAAACATTCTACAAAAAAGATACCTGCATATGCATGTTTATTGCAGCATTATTCACAATAACAAAAACATGGAACCAACTGTGCTGCCCATCAATACTAGACTGGATTTAAAAAATGTGATACATATACACAATGGAATATGATGCAGCCATAAAGAAGGACAAACATATGTATTTAGCAGTCACTTGGATGGATTTAGAGTTCATCATACTCAGTGATCTATCATATAAACAAAGAGCAGAGTACCATATGTTCTCACTCATAAGTGGACCCTGAACAATTATCATAATACTTTAAGAAAAAGATTGGCAGTAGCCAGATATTACTGTGGTGGGGGTTGGGGGAGGCACAACATTAATAAGGGTACCTTATCTCAAACCAGGCAAAGTGGGGACCAAAGAGGGGCTCAAACTTTATCTGTATATCTGATAAAGTATCAGATGACCACTTGTATACCTAATCCTGAATTATACCCCACATCTTTAAAATAAAAAAACTGAAAAATAATACTAAAACCAATCAAATGAGAAAAACTGAAATCAAGAAAATAGAAAACAAATAAAAAAGAAAATATACATGAACCCAGGTTGGCTTGTGGCAGGAGGCGGCATATGCTCAAATATATTTCTTGTGTGATTGAGTGAATAAACACCAAAACACATGTGGCTGATTCGGGATCAGCAGTTAGCCTCACCTGGGCTGCCACTAGCCCAGCAGCAAAAAGGAAAGTTTGATAGCAGTTAAAAGGTATTTCCTTTTGAAAGGCAAGTTGCAACTTTAAAGACCCGCCTGGAGCCAGGCAGGTTTTGTTTAAGAAAGGCCAAATGAGCGGGGCTCGGTGGCTCAGCCTGTAATCCCACGCCTTTGGGAGGCTGAGGTGCGTGGATTGCCTGAGCCCGCGGCTTCAAGACCCGCCTGGGCAGGCGAGACCTCATCTCTACAATAAATCAAAAAATTAGCCGGGCGTGGTAGCGCGCGCCTGTAATTCCGGCTACTCGGAAGGCTGAGGCGGAAGGATCGCAGAACCCAGCAGGTCGAGGTTGTGGTGGCCGGGAGCGGCCACTGCACTCCAGTCTGGGTGACTGAATGAGACTCCAACTCAAAAGAAAAAAAAAAAAGGCCCAGAGACTGGCTAGTTCATGGAAATGAAAAAGAGTCTTATCTAAAACCCCACTTCTGAAGTTGATTTTGCTAAGTACAACCTTGTAAGATTCCAAAGGAAGTATATAATCACTCAACACGACCCCCCTCTTACCTAAACGAGGGTGTAAGACCCCGGGTCACCCGTTCTGGGGTGCTTGAGCTTGATTTGGATGCATGAAATTCTCGGCCCGCTGTGCTAGTGCTAGCCAGCGTAATAAAGTGCCACTTCCTATAATAGTCTCGGTGTCACGATCTCTCTATTTTTCCTGCTACATTTCTGGTGCGTTGGCCGGGAAATGGAGATTGGAGACGATGTGTTCCACCTCCTTTGTCATTGAGGTGCGACCTCTAGGGCAACAGGAAGGGCAATCTCACCTGGCGTGCAACAGACCTTTTGATCCGTAGGAGGGAGGCCCCTCCTGGCGCACTGAAGCTCGGACCACAAAAGCACAACAGGAACCCAAGAGGCAAGGAACTGGCACAAGGACGACCACCTGACGGAAAGGACAGAAGGACCACCCGATGGAAAGGGTAGGAATAAAGGCCTTTGCATAGACCTGCCAATGGATGGCAGAAGGGGAGCTTGATCACCTCCCGGAGCCCGTTAGTAATCTTCCAGCCTGAAGGAAAGGGCTGAAAGACAGTGAAAGGAAACACTGCCTGAAGATGAACCCGTAGACTCCTAGGATTAGGACGGAGTGTTGACGAATGTGCTTGTGTGCTTGTGTGCTTCTGTGTGAATGAAACAGACAGCGGAAAGGCTCTGCATAGTTAGTCTGCGTTGGGGGTGTACCAACCTACCAATTACTAAGAGGTGTCTGAGATATCTTCGTGAGGAGTATGACTGGAGGGAGACAAAGTGGATGTTTCCCATACCTGTCATTCTCTTATTTGTGTGTGTCTGTCACTTTAAATCTGCTAAAAAGCTGGTTGAGTTATTATGCTTTGTGTGATGGGACATGTCGTCTCTTAAAACTTGATTGGCACATATTTCTTTATGTCATTTTATATCTCCCTTTATTTGTGTGGTGTTTTCTCCCAACTCGTTGGTGCTATTAAAATTTCTGCCTTTCGTTGTTAAGGTTATGGAAAATTGCCTGTTGCGTATAAAAAGTGTTACTGGTTATCTTAAATTATTTCCGGGGACCACTTCCCCTCCCTTCCTTAGCCTGTGTTCTCCTTCGTAAATTCTGAAGGGGCTCATTTTAATCCACCTGTAAAGAAACGGAGAAATGTCTCTTATATGCTACTTAGCCTTTTGTTAACTCAGTGTAAGTTAATGCTAGCCTTGGAGCTAATCTTTCTCTGGCAACTAAGGAAATAAATAGGCTGTTCTCGTTTTCAAATACTAAAAGCCAGGTTAGTTAAAAGTAAGTCCGTTCCTAAAGGTTTAGGCCTTGCCTAAAATCGTAATCAACGGCTTGTCCCTGTAAAACTATTGGGAAGTCTCTCAGAGTCTTGTAATGTATGCTGAGTCCCTACTTTATACTGTAATGCTAAGTAACACTAATGCTTGTGTTTTTTGACTATGCTCATTTAATTGTCCATGTCTTACAACTAAGGGTGCTGTTTAGTAGTTCATGAGGATTTTTGACAATTTTGCTTGTTCATAATTAGAAATAAGTAAAAACAGATCATCTTACATCTATATGGTCTGTTCATTCTAAAAAGGTTTTATACCAGGCCATTTTTGTAGACATCATTGGAAAATCGTAAAGCAAAAAAAAAAAAAAAAAAAAGAGGGCTTCAAGAAAAGCTAAGAACACTCAGTCTGGGAGAAGCATCAGGGTTCCAGGAATTCCTGGCATTACTCTTTATGACTTTATTTAGTTATTTGTTTGTTTTAAAATTCTCCTTTAAGAAATAAATTGCAAGTGTTCAGAGCAAATTCTGGGTTTTCAAAAAACGTGACCAAGAGAGTGTGTAGTGGTCTGTGTCCTTGGATACTCTGATAGGACAGATTTTAAATAATTAAAGCAAATTAAAATTATGTGGTTTAATAATAATAATAATAATAAGTGCATTATTAAAAAAAGATCAAATTTAAACTCACTTCAAGTTAGCAGATAATAAGATTTGAAAAAGAATAAAACTATCTGGCAATTAAATTCACTTTATAGACCTAAAAAAAAAAAAAAAGGTCAAAAGTTCTGTATACAGAGGCATTTAAAAAAAATGTATTTCACTACTTTACAAACAAGATTATATCCTATAAAATATTAAATGCCAAACTCCAGAGGCTTAACTCAGGACTAAAAATACAAAACTCCCAATTATAAAAAGCCTCTAAAACTCTTAAAAACTAAAACATTCAAAAAGAAAAAGAAAAAAAAAAGAAGTCCAAAATGAGCACCAGCCAGACAAAAGGTAAACAAATTGGCAGTTGCCACTAAATGCAAAAAGCTCCAGCCACACAAAAGAGGCCTGATAAGGATAAACCTGCTAAGGGGATGGTATCAGCTGCTATGAATGTGGTCAATTTGGGCACCTAAAGCACAATTGTTCTTAATAGCCTAAGCCCCCAAAACTTTGTCCAATATCTGGACTAAAAAGCCACTAAAAGAGATGGTGTGGCCTCTCCTGAAAGAGGGGGGAAAACACCTAGCTCAGTGATAGTGGCTGTTGACTGAAGGGGGAGGGGCATGACCCAACACAGTACTTTATATGTCATCCACCCAGAAAATCCTTGGGTCTATATAAATGTGGTTGGGGTTCAAATTAATTTCTTAATTAATACTGAGGCTAAGTTTTTAGCCCTTGTGCTCATACTGAACTTCTTCCTCCTAAAACCTGCTCTCCAGTGGAATTAAAGGTGTTCCAAAAATTAAATGTTTCACCTAACAGTTACTAAAAGGTAAATTCAAATTATGACTATAAAAGGTTATCTATAAATAAATAAAAAAGTAAAAAACAAAGAAAAAATATAAAAAGGTTATTGATATACAAATAAGGTTTTAGCAAAAAAACAAAAAAAAAGGAGTATAAAAGATATATATATATTTATCTAAGAAAAAATCTTATATGGTATATTTCTGTCCTATAATAAAGTAGATAGCTATAAAAATTGTTAAAAAGGGGGTGTCCTATAATAAAGTAGATAGTTATAAAAATTGTTAAAAAGGGGGTAAAAAACAAAAATAAAATGGTATAAGCGCGCCAAAAATGGTAAAAGTAAAGTTTATAAAAAATATACATACAAAAAAATTCTATAAACAATCTAGAGATAATAAAGTCTTTTCTAAATGCAAGTCTCCAAACATTTTCAAATTTCTCTTCAAATTTTATATAGAATTTACTTACATTCCTAGTTCAAATTATAGTCTAAAACAATCTGTCAGGCTACCATTATAGTCCAGAAATACAAAAGCTAGTACTTGTAATAAAACTACAGAAATTAAAGTTTATCATTTAAGTTATGCTAATAACTTCAGGCCCTGTAGCTTTTGTACAAAAGATAATCAGCCACTGCCTACAATTGTCAAAATGTAGGCCTGACTTTATTCCTTCTATTGAGCTAAAGTTCAGTAATTTCATGCCCACATAATGGTCATACAAAAATTCCAGCCAGTGCCTGCAAATAATGCCACTGCTAAACGCCTCAAGTCAGACAGGGAGAGATTTTCGATCTCTGGCTAGACAAGACTGCACCCATTATCAGCTCTAAAAAAATTACAAAAGATAGACCTTCACCCCTCAGCACCCCAAATGATTATGAAATCAAAAAATCTCTAAAAAATAAATAATTAAGGCAGAGTAGCTAGCACAGGCTAGACATAAATAAATTTCCTATAGGTAGGTTTTAAAAGGCACTCAAACGTTTCTACTGCAGGCCAAATAACAACCTGTCCCACCCCTTGGCAAATCCAGGAAAAACTCCATCAGATGTAAAACTAGGACAGTATAATTTCAATTTACGGGTTAACATAATAATCACTAAAAATCCTTTAAAGACATAAAGACATAAATAACTAAACATAGGTATTTGGTATTACATCACTCAAAATCCAAGTCCCTAAAACAAAATTTGTTAAACCTTTAAAATTGTTTATAGGTCTCTAAAAAAAGGGGGGGCCACAAACATAAATGCTCATAAAAAAATGTGTTGTCTATTTAAAACAAATTTTAATCACAGTTTATAAACTTATTTCCCTAGACACTTCTTGGACCAAAAATAACTCAAACATCCAAGGAAAATAAGTGCTACTAAAAATTAAAAAAAGAAAGGACCCAATCAACAACTGTAAAAAAAAAAGGGGGGGGACCCTAAGTGTGGTCCTATTCCTATACTAGTCTAGAAAATTTAAATGCCTAAATTCTCTATTAAGTCTCAAAAGGGGGTGAGCCAAAGCCCCTGCTAGGGAAAAAGTCCCCAAAACAGGCCTTTAAATAAAGTAAACAGGCTTCTTGCCTTTTATAATTCCTTATGGGTGGCCACCCCCTCTCGTTAGGGGCATACAGAAAAAACTTAAAGAAATTTAAAAGTCTTATCCTAAAACAGCAAATGCAGGCCTTAGGTTCAGTCCTAAAAGCCATCCATCGTCAAGTCAGAAAACAATTGCCAATTAGTTTAACTACCGATGCTCATTCTTTTAAGCCAGGTGATATGATATGGGTAAAAGAATAAAATGTATAATCTCTAAAGCCCCTCTGGAGGGGCTTTTGTATAACAGAACTAAGCTGGCCTTCCAAGACTGGGAGTGCACCGCAGATTCAGCTTAAGGGAAAACACCACTTAAGCTGACCATTTTGAAAGTCGGGGAACCCAAAAAAAGACATAAAACTAATTTATCCAGCCCTGCTCCAGAAACGTGAGGATACTTCAGGCCCTGCTTCACACACTGAAAGCTGATTGATGCACGACAAAAAATTAAAAATTCGGCTTAAGGACCCAAGGGACATTACTGATAAGCCTTTATTTTGCTTTGTCAACCTTTATACTTGCTAAACCATTTATAACTTTATTTGTTATAAAATTAACAGTTGTCCCCATTGATCATGTTAAAAAAAGATTTCACTAGCATTTCCGTCCTTTCTTATGACAAAAAGTTTGTTTACTTGTACTTTTATGTATTTCTGCCTAATCTAGATATCTACCGCTTCCCCCCTATACCCAGCATGTAAATGGATAAAACTATCTGGCCAGACTTAAAGGTTTTCCATCATTATTCATTCCAGCCAGAAGTTTATTATACTGATAAACATATCTGCACCCATAATGGCCAACTATACTTTGCTGGATTATCAAAACAAAGCTACCAATACGCTAAAACTGATGTCATAGCCTGTAACACCCCCCAAAACACAAATTGAGTTTGTTGGGATTTTGCTTCCTCACCCAAAGCTAAAAAGCTAATTAAAAAAAACTGTACAATTAGTAGTTCCTCCGACTTCCCAACAGTCAAAACTAACCCCCTTCCCTCAATCGTGGAAAGTAGGGCAAAATCTGTTTATAAATTTGGCTAAAAATATAGCTCAGGCACTTGGTGTCACCAATTGTTGAGTATATAGAGGGACAGTAATGACTAAAAAAATAGCCTTGTAAAAAAACTAATCTAAATGCTTACCAACTCCTCCAATAAAACCATTCTTCGACTATTAGAGCAGATAATGTACCCCAAAAGTAGATCCTCTCCTCAAAAATAATTTAAAAAAACTGTTTAAGCAGAACATGTTCTGCTTATACTCAATGGATAAGAGAGACTCCTTACAAAAAAATATTATACTAAAATTCAACCCACCAGACCTGGTGGCCAACAAAGCCTGTTTGTTATTGGACATCTACTTATACAACTAACTCTTCTCAATGTACTAAAAGACTATTTTGGATATATAAAAAGGTTACATATGCCCAGCTCCCAGCGTTATAAAAAGACACATGTAACATAAAAATAATCCAGCCAGGATTTTTCCTTCTGCCTAACCCAAGGGGGGATAAACTAGACATTCCTCTTTATAAAGGCCTCAAAACCTAAAGTGCTCTATCCCTCAATCAAGTTCCTAATATAAGAGGGACCCAGGTTTAAAAAAAATGACAAATGGCCATCCCCCAAAATTATAAATACATATGGCCCAGTCCCATGGACACAAGATAAGAGTCAAAAATGCTGCATGCCTACATATATATATATACTAAATCACATTATCAGGTTACAAACTGTCTTAAAAATTATAACTAATCAAACAGCCATGGCTTTTGAGCTTGTTGCTCAGCAGCAACCCAAATGCATGCAGCTATTTATCAAAACCGCTTAACTTTAAACTACTTGCTGACAAAAAAAGGAGATATATATAAAAAATGTAATAGCTCTGTTATTTACAAATAATAAAGATAAAATTATAACTAATATAGCCACCAATGTTAAAAAAACTTACCCATGTCCCAGTAAAAAAATGACAAGACATAAAAATCGACAACTGGTTTAAAAACATGTTCTTGGGACTAAAAAAATTTAAGTATATTATTAGATCTATAGTCCTAATGGTGAGATCCTGCCTTATCCTCCCTTACATAGCCCCAATAATTATAAACACCATTTCTAAATTTGTGAAATTTTTTGTTGTTAAACAAAAAACTGCAGCCCATATAATGTTAATACACCAAATTAAAAATAATGCTTTAGATCCATAAAAGATCAAGCATCAAAGGGGAAAATGTGACAAGAGGTGACATATGCTCAAATATATTTCTTGTGTGATTGAGTAAATAAACACAAAAACACATGTGGCTGATTCGAGATCAGCAGTGAGCCTCACCTGGGCTGCCACTAGCCCAGCAGCAAAAAAAAAGGTTGATAACAGTTAAAAGGTATTTCCTTTTGAAAGGCAAGTTACAACTTTAAAGGCCCCCCCAACGCCAGGCAGGTTTTGTTTAAAAAAGGCCAAATGGCCCAGAGACTGGCTAGTTCATAAAAATAAAAAAGTGTCTTATCTAAAACCCCCCTTCTAAAGTTGATTTTGCTAAGTACAACCTTATAAAATTCCCCAAAAAATATATAATCACTCAACACGGCCCTCCTCCCTTACCTAAACGAGGATATAAGACCCCAGGTCACCTGTTCTGGGGTGCTCAAACTTGATTTATATATATAAAATTCTTGGCCCGCTGTGCTAGTGCTAGCCAGCGTAATAAAGTGCCACTTCCTATAATAGTCTCGGTGTCACGATCTCTCTATTTTTCCTGCTACATTTCTCTTTGAAAGAACTGATAAAATTGATAAACCCATCTTGAAGAATGAAAAAATATGTAAGAGTCAAGATATTTTTCTTGTTTTTTGCATCTCTTCTGATAATAATGGAATATTAAATATTTTTTAAAAAAATATAAAGATATGGAGAAATAAATAAAATGATTATATGTATGTAAATAGTATTGACAATGTATTTTTACAATCTAGAGAAGTGGATGATTTCTGTGAAGATTGGAAACTATTAAAACTGATTCAAAAGAAATAGAAAACTTGAATGGTACATTGACTCCGTGTAGCTTCAAGAGTAAATTGTTTTAGTGTTATTTAACCCCATGATTCCCAACCTTGGCTGTACATTACAACCACTTGGGTGTTTGCAATGTATAACTGAGTTTGAGACTCAGGGATTTAAATTATTTGAAACATTAGAAAATGATGGCAATATCTCCAATTAATTTTATAAAATCTCAATTTCAAAATTTAAAGAAAACATTTAACAGTGTAAAATTATATTATGCTTTGATAATAATCATGTTTTCCATTGTGATGACAGATTTTCCTGTATTAAAACTTCTTATCTCCAGTTGAACCAGAAAAAAAAAGTAAACTAAGGACAAAGAGCAAGGACCTCACACAGAAACCCATGATATAACCCTTGCTGGGGAGTGAGCCCTGGAGATAGCTGGCATTGACAAGGGAATGAAGAACTTGTGGTGTCACATTCAGGGCTCAAAATCAGCCACCCAAATTGTCAATGGAGAACTCCTGGTGTAGGAGGAGTAAGTTTTTCACTGTAGTCTAGCACTTGCTCCTGAGAGGCCTCAGAAAGACTTCTCAGTGGCTTTGCTGGCGTAGACAAGGACTGGCCCAGACAGTTTCTACCAGCTTGGAAGAAAAGCTCAGTGGGAGCTGTCCAAGGTGCCTTCCCATTTGATGGCTTGGTCTGCTCTTGGGTCTTGGCTCTCAACTGAACCTCAAGATCCTTGTTCAGGGCCTTCTTCACACTGGTCAAGCCACTAATGCTTTTGGCTACATTATCATCTTGTCCTCTTCAGCTCCTTACTTGACTGACCACATTTTCTTTTCCTTTGACTCTATTGTTGCCAAATTAGTTCAGCAGGCTGCATTGTTCTGCTTCAGTCTCCACAGAATGCCTTCAGATTTTCTTTCCAGTCAGAAAGGAACCCTGTTCTTTTGAAAACAATTAAAATGTTCTCAGTTGTTTTTTTTTTTCAAATTTAAATGAGTACTGATAAAAAGCTTCCTGGCCACTGGATTGCCAGAGGCTGAAAAACAGCTCTTCTCATTGTCTTGACAGTGGATGCTGAAACAAACCACTTGGGCAAGCTGTCATCCTCTAAGGCTGCAACATATTGGATTCAAAGTCATTCAATATCATTTGTAACTAGTATATCTAGGTTTTATTCAACAGTTATGCAGAAGAACCAGTTCAAACCTTAAGAAATGTGAGGAATCTCAAATTATTTAAATTTCTCTGTATGCTTCATGACAAATGACTTCTCATTCAGTTCCTGATGAAAATCAAATGTTCTTAGGCAGTTTCAGGTAAAACTTGACTTTTCTGTCTCATAAAAAAGCATTTAGACATAATGGATGAAATTGAAGGGTGAAATGAAGGCTCTGAGCAAAACAAGTACTCTGATAATATTTTTTTATCTTTCTTTCTTTCTTTCTTTTTTACAAATAGATCACTTAGAAGTGCTGTGCTAGTGATCCTTAGCCAAGTTTTTGGAACCTAAACAAATGTAACCAACAATAAAAATAACTTCTTTAGTTTAACATTCATTTGCTACATTCCTGAGATCCATTTTATTTTTTCTTCAGTTTTCTATTTTTCTCTAATTGTGGAGCACAAAATCATTTGTGGAAGCATATACCTTGAGCAATCTGGGAAGATCTCAGTTTGAATGTATCCCTAATGGCTCCCTTTCCTAATGATTCACTGCTGATCATGTTTTCCAAGTCAAGTAGGAGCTGGGATCATCATAAGCAAAGGCTCAAATGATATGAGTAAGACTCAGGCTTTGCCAGGACCCAAACATTCTCATTTTGGGCCTGAAGATTTAAAAAATTAGAACTTTCTGGAATAAGGTTTGGTGGATTATAGAAAATCTTGGTTTTTTTTTTTTTTTGAATTGGAGTCTCACTCTGTTGCCCAGACTGGAGTGCAGTGGCTGCTCCTAGCCACCGCAGCCTCAAACTGCTGGGCTCTGGAGATCCTTCTGCCTCAGCCTTCCAAGTAGCTGGAATTACAGGCATGCGCTACCACGCCCGGCTGATTTTGATTTATTGTAGAGTTGAGGTCTCGCCAAGTTGCTCAGGCGGGTCTCGAACCCGCGGGCTCAGGCAATCCACTCACCTCAGCCTCCCAAACGCGCGGGATTACAGGCTGAGCCACCGAGCCTGGCGAAAGTCGTGGTTTTTAAAGATCTGTGAATCTCTGAGAAGATGTGTAGAACTTGCTTATGTGTAAGAATCCCTAGAAAGATTTATTATTGTCTTAGGATGCAGAATTGCCAATTTGTGGGTTAGGCCTCTTCTATTTATCCTTTTCAAGACTGGAGATTGTAAAGGAGACTGGGAAGAACATATTTCTTTTTGATATCACATACAAAGGACTGAAGCCTATCTGCAAACTGGAGAAGATGGAATTCTCTGTGCATACATGGGCTTATGCACACACAAATGCGCGCACACACACTATTAGAGGAGTAATTTCTCTTGTTTAATGTTCCTTAGTAGCATCCTCTGAATCCCAGAGAATAAAAATAAACAAACTGACAAACAAACAAGCTGTATCCAGAGAAGGGAAGAATAGGTGACAAGTGAAATGACAAAAATAATTAGAGCATATAAAGAGATTTACTATAACACAAGACACTTTCAGAACTAAAAAAACAAAATAAAACATGATATTGAAAAAAAACTGTTGGTGGGAATTACTACAGGGACTATTAAGAGGAATAAATATCTCAAAGTACAGAATAAAAATACAAATATAGATGAAGAAGACATCCTGGAAATGACAGGCAAGAATATTATCAGTTATTAAAGGACCTTCTGAAGAAAATTCAATAATTAAACAAAATAAATAATATCAGAATATTTCTCTGAGCTAAAGTAGAATTTGAGTTAAGGGCACACACTTAGACATATTTTGGTTAAGTTTCTAGTGCTCAAGAATAAATAGAAAATCTTCATATTTTAAGACAAAGTAAACAAATTACTTATAAAGAAAAAAGAAAGGATAAAAATTGCTCATCTATAACTCTGAAAGCTTATCAGATAATATCTACAGATTTCCAAGAAAATTCTCCTATTTCAAGAATTCAACATGTAGACACAATACCATTATCTGCAAAGGCAGAAAAATGAAATAAAAAATTCAGGATTTAGAGATTATTATCAACCATAATTATTATCCACCATTATTATTCATCTGTAGATAATATTAAAAAATACACTCTAGCTAAACAATAAATGAATCACTACAGAGACTTCATTGTTGGGTAAGATTAAAAGAAGTTAGTAATAAATCCTGGAGTAGTTGCATTAAGTTATTTAAATCTAAATATATTACAAAAAGTGATTGGGCTTTGAATGTGCAAGATAAGGATCCTGAAATAAGAGAAACTATAATCTAAAAAAAATTAATAACAGTCCAGGAATGAAAGTATTAAAAATGTTATATTGCATCATCCAACTTAGGAGTTGGTTTTGGAAGTTATGGGATAGAAGAAAGAGTATTTCAGACGAGATTGGGTGCATTTAGGGTGGTATGGCCATAGACTAGAAAAGGTATTTCAAAGTACTCATTTAGAAGTGGAGGAAGCAAAAATATTCCAAAAATTTTATCTAATATGTGACAGGGAAAAGGGAAATAAAAGATGATGGAAAAGACTACCTAGTGGAGAAAAATACTTGATGGCCGATTTTCATAAATTACAGAAGAAATGTATGTTTAAGTGTATATTTTATGAGAGTTAACTTGCAGAAAAGAGGCAAAAGTTATGAGAATTTTAAAAACTAATAATAGGGAATTAGGACATGAATATTTATTTGATCAAATCAGTAAAAGAAGAAGAATAGAAAACCAGGAAGAAAAATGAATGTAAAATGGTAGGAATAAAGGCAAAAATTAGAAATAAAGAAGTGAGAAAATAATTCTAGACAAATAGTAGAAACAGAAAAAAAGCAGGAGTGACAATATTAATATTAGACAAGGTAAAATTTATAGATAAAAGCACTAAATATGACATTATACAGTGATAATATACCCATTCCCCCAAAATGAACTTTTTAAATTATAAAGATGTGGGGTACAATTCAGGGTTAGGTACACCAACATTGATCATACAGGTACCCTTGCTGATAAGGTATGCTTTTCCCTCCCCTATCAGTTACCCTTAACTGCCAACCCCCCTGACAGTTTTTCAATGCTGCCAATCACTTTCTTATAGCATTATAATTGTGATTGAGAATATATGGAACTCAGTTCTTTGTTTCTGTGATAAATCATTGAGTATGAGCGACTCCAAATCTATCCAAGTTGCTGCAAAGTCCATATATTTGTCCTTCATTGTGGCTGCATAATATTCCATTGTGTATATGTTCCACATTTTTTAATCCAGTCCAGCTTCGATGGACAACACAGTTGGTTCCATGTTTTTGCTATTGTGAATAGAGCTGCAAAAAACATACATGCACAGGTATCTTTTTCATAGAATAATTTGAGTTCTCCAGGTATATTCCCAATAGGGGAATTGCTGGGTCATATGGAAGGTCAATTTTTAGTTCTTTCAGAAATCACTACACTGTCTTCCAAAGAGGTTGTACTAGTCTGCATTCCCACCAGCAGTGTAGAAGCATTCCTTTTTCTCTACATCCTCATCAGCATCTGTTGTTGTTTGTTTTATTAATGATGGCCATTCTTACAGGGGTTAGGTGGTATCTCATTGTGGTTTTGATTTGCATTTCTCTGATTATGAGTGAGGCTGAGCACTTTTTCATGTGACTGTTGGCTTCCCATATATCTTCTTTTGAGAAGTGTCTATTCATGTCTTTTGCCCACTTTTTAATGGGGCTGTTTGTTTTTTTCCTTTTGGTGCATTTGAATTCCTTGTAGATCCTAGATATTAGGCCTTTGTCAGATACACAGTTGACAAATTTTTTCCCATTCAGTGGGCTGTCTCCCTGCTCTCTTAATGGTTTTCTTTGCTTTGCAGAAGCTAATTAATTTGATGAGGTCCCACTCGTCTATCTTATTTCTTAAGGTATTGGTCTTTAGGGTTCTGAATAGGAATTGGTTCCCAGTTCCAATTTCCATAAGGGTGTCTCCTGTGCTTTCTAAGATTCTTATAGTTTGAGGTTTTATGTATAGGTCTTTCATCCATTTAGAGCTAATTTTTATATGTGGTGATAGGTAGGGGTCCTGTTTCAATCTTCTGCATGTGGTCAACAATTTTTTTCAGCACCATTTACTGAATAGGTCCTCCTCTCCCCAGTGGTTGTTGTTGGAGGCTTTGCCAAAGATGAGTTGGTTGAAGAATTGAAGCTTTGCTTCTGGAATCTCTATCTTGTTCCATTAGTCTATATGCCTGTTCTTGTACCAATACCAGGCTGTTTTGATTACTGTAGCCTTAAAGTATAGTTTGAAGTTTGAAGTGTGATACCTCCTGCTTTGTTTCTTTTGCTAAGGATTGTTTTGGCTATTTGTGGTCATTTATGTTTCCATTGAATTTCTGTATTGTCGTTTCCAGGTCTGAGAAGAATAATGTTGGTAACTTAATGGGTATTGTGTTAAATCTGTAGATTGCCTTTGGTAGGATGAACATCTTAACAATGTTGATTCTTCCTATCCATGAGCATGGAATATTCTTCCATTTGTTTATGTCTTCTTGGATTTCTTTGAGTAGTGTTTCATAATTCTCATTGTAAAGGTCTTTCACTTCTCTGATTAGGAAGATGCTGAGGTATTTCTTTTTTTGGTGGCTATTGTGAATAGCATTACATTTTTTATTTGGGTCTCTGCTTGCTTGTTGTCAGTGTGTAGGAATGCAACTGTCTTTCATACCCTGAGACTTTGCCAAAGTCCTTTATCAGTGCAAACAGGTTTTTGACAGATTCTCTTGGATTTTCAAGATATAGGATTATATCATCAGCAAAGAGGAATAACTTAACTTCCTTTTTTCCTATTTTTCAATCTTTTCCTTATTTCCTTCTCTTATCTAATTGCCCAAGCTAGGACTTCCAACACAATATTGAATAGAGGGGTGAGAGTGGGCAGCCTTGCCTTGCTCCAGTTTTCAGGGGAAATGTTTCTAGTTTCTGTCCATTTAGCAATATGTTGTCTGTGGGTTTGTTGCAGATGGCACTTACTATTTTGTGGTATGTTGCTTCTATACCTAGGTGTTTGAGGGTTTTTATCAAGAAGGGATGCTGGATTTTATAAAAAATGTTTCTGCATCTAATAAAATAATCATGTGGCTCTTGTTTTTACATCTGTGATGTATTTAATTACATTTATGGTCTTGCAAATATTGAAACAGCCCTGCATTCTGGGGATGAAGCCTACTTGTTCATGGTGGATGTTTTTTGAAATGTGTTTTTGGATCCGTTTTGCTAGAATCTTGTTGAGGATTTTTGCATCTATGTTCATAAGGTATATTGGCCTGTGGTTCTCTTTCTTTGTTGGATCTTTACTTGCTTTGGGTATTAGTGTGATGTGGCTTCATAAAATGATTTGGGGAGAATTCCATCTTTTTCAATTGCTTGAAATACTTTCAGTAGGATTGGTATCAGCTCCTCCTTGTACGTTTTGTAGAATTTTGCTGGAAAACCATCTGGTTCAGAGCTTGTTTGGGTAGGTAGTTTTTGTATGACAGAGTCAATTTCCTGGGTTGTTATTGGTCTATTTACTGTCTCAATGTCTTTTTGTTTTAACATGGGGAGGTTGTGTGATGTCAGAAAGTCCTCCATTGCATCTAGGCTATCAAGTTTGTTTCTATATAGGCGTACATTGTATCCTCTGATAATCCTATGTATTTCTTCGGGGTCAGTTGTGATTTGATCTTTTGTATTTCTGATTGTGTTTATTTGGGCTTTTTCTCTCTTTTTCTTGGTCATTCTGGCTAGGGGCCATCAATCTTGTTAATTCTTTCAAAAAATCAGCTTTTTGTTTTGTTGATGTTTTCTATAATATTTTGGTCTTCCATTTCCTGTGTTTGGGCTCTTATTTTTGTGATTTGGATTCTTCTGCTAAAGTTGGGGTTTTGGTGGTCTTCTCTTTTCAGCTCCCTTAGGTGATTTGTTAGGCTCTCCACCTGTGCTCTTTCCATTTTCTTGATGTGTACTTATAGAGATATAAATTCCCCTCTTAAAACTGATTTCATGGCATCCCAGAGGTTTTGGTAAGATGTTTTTTCATTTTCATTTGTTTACAAAAATCTTTAAATTTCTTCTCTGATTTCAGTGTTGACCCATTTGTTGTTCAGCATCATGCTGTTTAGTGTCCATGTCTTTGTGGGCTTTGGAGAAATGTTGTTAGTTTTGGTATTTTTTTTTAATTCCACTGTGGTCTGAGAATGTGCATGGCAAGATTTCAACCTTATGGAACTTGTTTATGCTTGATTTATGGCCTAAGATGTGATTGATCTTGGAGTATGTTCCATGTGGTGATGAGTAGAATGCATATTCTGTGATTGTTGGGTGAAATAACTGTAGGTATCTACTAAGCTCATTTGGTCAAGTGTCAAGTTTAGGTTCTGGATCTCCTTGTTGATTTTTGCCTGGATAATCTATCTAGGGCTGTCAGTGGGGTACTCAACTCACCTGTTATAATAGTGTTAGAGTCAATATTTTTTAAAGTTTATTTAGTAGTTGCTTTATAAATGCTGTGCTCCTGTGTTGGGTGCATATATGTTTAGGATGGATAGTTCTTGTTGACAGATTGAACCTTTTATCATGATATAGTGTCCTTTTGTATCCTTTTAAATTTTTTTTTTTTTGAGTTGGAGTCTCACTCTGTCACTCAGACTGGAGTGCAGTGGCTGCTCCCAGCCACCGCAGCCTCGACCTGCTGGGCTCCGGCGATCCTTCCGCCTCAGCCATCCAAGTAGCTGGAACTACAGGCACGTGCTACCACACCCGGCTCATTTTGATTTATTGTAGAGATGAGGTCTCGCCAAGTTGCCCAGGCGGGTCTTGAACCCGTGGGCTCAGCCAGTCCACTCATCTCAGCCTCCCAAAGGCACGGGATTACAGACTGAGCCACTGAGCCCGGCTCCTTTTAAATTTTTGATAGCTTAAAAGTTGTTTTGTCTGATATTAAGATTGCAACTCCTGCCTTCTTTTGTGATCCATTTGCCTGGAAACTCATTTTCCATGTTTTAACTTTGAGTCTGTGTGCATCCCTTGTAGTGAGATGTGTCTCCAGGATGCAGCAAATAATGGGGTCATGGTTTCTTATCCAGTCCGCCATTCTGTGCCTTTTCAGTGGTGCATTTAGTCCATTCACGTTCAGGCTGATTATTGAAATGTGATTGCTTATATCTGTCATGAGGTTCTTATAAAGTGTTTTCTTTTTTTGCTTGTTTTCATTTGGCTTTTGTGTTAATGTATGTGTGTTTTTTCAAGTTTCTTGTTGCACTGTATTCTTTGTTGATTCTGTGCTCTGCTGTTCTCTTGGGAAGTGTATAGTGTTTCTTTTTTTTCTTTCTTCTGTGCTTAATACCTTTTTAAGTGTCTCCTGTAGAGCTGGTCTGGAAGCTGCATAATCTCTTAGGGATTGGATGTCTGGGAAGGATTCTAATTCTCCATCACTGATGAAGCTGAATTTGGCTGGATAGGAAATTCTTGGTTGAAATTGTTTTTCTTTGAGGACTTTGAATATAGGGCTCCAGTTCCTTCTTGCTTGTAGTGTTTCTGCCAACAGGTCTGCTGCTATTCTGATTGGTTTTTCCTGGTAGGTAGTCTGGTCTTTCTCTCTTGCTGCCTTTAGGATCTTTTCTTTTGTGCCTACTTTATGTAGGTGAATTACTATGTGTCTAGGGGTTAGTCTTCTCATTTGATGTCTTGTGGGGTTTCTCTGTATCTCTTGTGCTTGGCTGGTCACATCTCTCGTAAGATGGGGAACGTTTTCTTGGATTACCTTTTGGAATACTTGTTCCAAGTTGTTCTCATTTTCCCTTTCTTCTGGGATACCCATCAGGTGTAGGTTTGGCCTCTTGATATAATCACACATCTCTTGTAGGCTTTATTCTTTCTTTCTGAGTCTTCTTTCTATGTTTTTTACATATCAGGTTAATTCCATGCTCTGGTCTTCAAGTTCTGATATTTTTCCTTCAGCTAGGTTAATTCTGCTTTCCATGCTTGTCATCTTGTTATTTATTTCCTGGTTGAAATTTTTTATTCCCAGAATCTCTGTTACAAGTTCTTTCAGTGTCGCATTTTGTCTTTCTTGAGTCTTATTCACTCTTTCCAACTATTTCCTGATCCCTGTCATATTCTGGGGTCAGTTATTGGTGACTTCCATTGTTTGGGCACCAAGTTCTGATTTCTCAGGAGTTTTGTCTTTGGTAGACTTGGAATTGTCTGAGGTCTTCCTTTGACTTTTCCTCATTTGTGACAGTTCTCTTTTTTGTGGTTTGTTTTATCTCACTTTGTTGTTACTGCAGATTGTTTTGTAGTGTGGGTTGGTTTCTGCTTTGCATTGTCATATAGACTGCTGGTGGGGAGTGGATCTCAGGGAAAATATACCACAATAAGTGAGCATTTTAATTTGCAAATAGCATCTGAATCCTAGCACCCCATCTTCCACTTTACTCGGATTTCCCCTTCCAGTGCCTTGTTAGGTCTCTCTCCTACTTCAGTGGTAAGGAAGTGCCTGGGGCAATAGTTTGTCCATGTTGCTTAGGCAACAAGTTGGAGGCTGAGGGGGAGACTGGGTGGAGCAAATAAGGATTGCTTGTTTTTTCCTTTAGTTCTGTATTCAGTGTCAGTGGGAGATGCTTTTCCTTCTGATATTTGTTCAGTCCTCTATTCTTCCCTGATCCGGGTTCTGGATATGTTCTATTTTGAAATAGGATGGTGGATGGGAAGCTTTGCTGTCTCTTGTAGTTTTTGAAATCTGAGTAAAGTGGGGGATGGGGTGCTAGGAGTCAGATCCTTCTTGCAAATTAAAATGCTCACTTATTGTGGTTTGTTTTCCCTGAGATCCACTCCCCACCAGCGCTCTATATGATGATGCAAAGCAGAATCCAACCCACACTACAAAACAATCTGCAATAACAACAAAGTGAGACAAAACAAACCACCACAACAGAAAAACCCCGAGAAAACTAAACACATATACATGCCTAGTACAAAGTGAATAGAGAAGAAAGACAAAAAGACCCAAAGGGGGGAGAATAAGAAAAGAGAGAGAGAGAGAGAGAATAAAAGGGAGATTCAGGTGGAATCCTCACACATACATTGACACACCCCTTAAATTATAAAAAAAGAATACTAAAAAAAGAAGACCAAAAGAGCAAAAACCAACAATAAAATCAAAAGATGAACACTGAATCATTCACAAACACATGTAAACAGAGAATGACAAATAAAAGAAGAAAGAAATAGAGAAAGAAAAGAAAAGAAAATTTAGGAGGGGATGTAGGTCAAAGTCTCACATACACATTCATGCACGAAAGAAAAATATTTTAAAAATAGATGAACTAACAAGCAGTCAGAAAATTCTTAAAATTAAAAAATAATTGAAAAAAAAAACAGAACAAAAGAAAAAACAGAAAACAAAAACAAAGATAAAAAAACCTGTCCTCTTATGGCAGGCTCTGTAATTGTTCCTCTAATCAGATCTCTTCTGCAGTGCCACCTCTTTCACTCTCACTTTAGGGAATAAAGCAGGGAATGAGGAGAGGCAGTGAAGTTGGGTGGGACTGCAGTCCTCCTCTCCCACTCTCATATGGTCAGGGAGCTCGTTGGTTGGGAGGTACAAGACTGTCTCTTCCCCAGGTTTGTACTCTCACGAGGTTGCTCCAGCCAGGCCTATCCTGGAATGGGGTTCTTCTATTGTGACTGATGTTCAGGCTCCATCTGGGTTTGTCCCTCTCAGTTGTGGCCAAACTGTGTGGGTCTGATGTTCAGAGGATTGCTGGGGAGGAGGGGATTTGGATCAGCCCTGGACTCACCAGTGATCTCTTTGGAATTCATCCTTGTCCTTTTCTGGCCACACTCTTTGTCCCTGGATCAGGGTAGAGGGTGGGGCACCTGAAGCTCAGCACTCATCAGGTCCCTCTGAAGTTTGTGCTCTCAGGATATTTCCTCTGCACCATGAACCAGCCCTGAGTAGTTGACCTGCCATTCACAGAGATTGGATCTCTGGGCTCTGTCTGCAACCCCTTCTAACACCTTGTTAGGTCTCACTCCTACTTCAGTGGTAAGGAAGCAACTGGGGCAATAGTTTGTCAGTGTTGCTTAGGCAACAAGTTGGAGGCTGGTGGGGGGGGACTGGGTGGAGCAATGCAAATCTCTGCCTGGAAAATGGCTGCAGTGGGCAGCTCCTCTTCAGGCATGTATTCCTCTCTCCAGATTCCCCCAATGCTCTCTCTCCAATAATCAAATCCTGTGCTTCAGCCAGTCGGGTATGCCAGGTGATGTGCCCTGGGTGCCAGGAGCTGGGAATCAGCTGAATTCAGCAGGCTTTTCTCAGGCGCATTCCCACAGGTAGTAGACATTTCTGCTGCAATCTTGGGAGCTGCGTTCTAATTTCAGAGGGGGGACTCGGGTGCATGCAGCCGAGTATCCTCTCAGATGGGCTTTCACTCTCCCACCAGCCTCCGCCTACTCATGTGGAGATTCTTTGTTGTCATGTGCCTCCACGGAGATTTTTATAGCCCGACCTGTCAGCCGCCATCGTAAACTTCCCACCCCCCAAAATAAACTTTAAAACATTTACATACTAGTTGACATAATAATTAAAAAATTAACAAAATCTTTTAGAAATGTGAGGGAAAAAAATCACTTTTTTATCTGAGAAATGAGAGCCCTTTAAAATCATCAGACCCATAGATGTATTTAAAATGCAACAGCAGTCACACCTCACTTTCCTTTGAATTAAATAATTACTTCTTGAAGCCACTTGCTATGTAATCTCTAGACATTAAGTACAAAACTATGTAGAGGTAGTACAAGAAAAATAACACTGACCAACTACCCTTATAAATAGTTATAAAAATTTAAATAAAATGTTAATTAATATATTCAAAATAATAATATACAATGACCAAATTGGGTTTATTCAAGGAATGCAGGGATGGTTCAACATCAGAAGCTATATAACCATAATACCATTGCATCAAAAAGTGGAGGAGAAAACCATTATGGTTATATCAGGAGGCATCAATAAATATTTGATACAATTCAACAGCCAACAAAAAAATGATCAGGATACAAATAAGTAGAAACTACTTAAATATGTTGAAGACTCTTTCCAAAAATAATTATCAAATTTGAAGTATAAAATCATAGAGTATATTAAAATTAAAGACAACATTATATGCCATAATTATTCAAACTGTTTTGAGGATTTTACCAAATGTCATAAGAAAAATCAAAGGAAGCAATTGTTATAAAGGTTGAAAAATAAAGCATTCTAACTGTAGCATCCCTTCTGGGCCATCTCCCATCAAGAAAGAGGTCAGAGTGAATTCCACAACATCACATGGTATTGGTTTAGGAATAAACTTTGCTGATAAAAGTGAACATTCAAAAAGCAGAATCTGTAAAGCTGAGAGACATGCGACCTCCCAATTTCTCATCATAGAGAGCTGTGATGGGCCTAGGGCATCTATAGGACATGCCACGTATTTCATTCCAGCAGAGGAACTCTACTCTGTGATGCATTCTTCCTTGAGGATGAGCATGAGAAAGTAGCTTTGTAGATAGGATACACAGGCCATTTAGAGCCAAGAAGTCTGGATGTGGAGTGACAGACATCCCCAGTTATTTCTGGATGAGTCAGTTGGCTTGCACCTGGGGATCCTGGTGAAGGTGTGGAACTTGGTACCCATGGGACATTACACTGACCTCAGCCAGAAGGAGCAAGTCTCTCTGAATTGAATCTGAGCTCAGTTCTTCTTGCCTAGAGAAGAGGAAGACACAGAATTAGTATCAGGATCCATGGGGAAAAAAAGAAATATTTTATCTGGCTAGAGTTATAATTTTATAAAAGAAAATCCACAAAGCTTGATTTAACTAAGATTATACACACACACATAAATTGTTTTCTAACTATTAGCAATTACCAAGTAAACATAGAAATGTGAACATTTTAATTCACATAATAAGCTATGAAACATTTAGGAATTGCTTTAATAAAAAATCTACATGAAAAATAATTATGATTTTTTTAAGAATAAAATTTATATTGCAAATAATTAAATCCTAATTAGAATCACATTTTAATTACATAAAAACTTCCTATAGAAGCTAAATTTGACAATAGATAAGAAAATAATGCCAGGTATTGCAACATACCACACAGCCTCAAAAAGAATAAAAGTTACATGGAACCATATATGGACCAGATACATAGAAATTTTATGTATTACAAAGGTTAGTATTTCAATTCAACTCCAAAACAGTTCTTTAATAAATGTTGGTAGCACAAATAGGGATTTATCAGAGAAGAAAATGAAATTGAACAGTTACCTCATATACAAAAATACATTTTAGGTAAATTAAAGACCTAAATTAATTTTTTAAAACCTTTAAATCTAAACTGATAGTTTAGATAACTAATAGGCAAGTGATGGTTTACATATTTTGGAAAGCATGTTCTAGCTTTTGTTTTGTTTTGTTTTTGTTTTGATTTGGGTCTCTGTCACCCAGGCTGAAACGGAGTGGCATGATCATGGCTGACAGCAGTCTCAACTTTCTGGGCTCAGGCAATCCTCCCTCCTCAGTCTCCCAAGTAACTGGGACTATAGGCACATGCCACCATGCTCGGCTAATTAATATATATATGTAATATAATATATATATTATATGTAATATAATATATAATGCATGTTATATTCTACTATATATATATATATATATATATATATTTTTTTTTTTTTTTTTGAGACAAGATTTATGTTGCCTAGGCTGGTCTCCAGATCTAAGCTCAAGCAATCTTGCCATCTCAGTCTCACAAAGTGCTGGGATTACAGGCATGAGTCACTGTGCTGGGCCCTATCTTTTCTTTTAAATACAAATGATGCAATTAGGAGGAGAAAAGTAAGACCAAACAAATACAGAGAACTGTATAAACTATGTTTACTGGATGTTAACGGTATTTTTTTTAGGATAGTGGTCTTTTAGGTGACTTGGGCTTATTTGAACTTTTATATATTTCTCAAATTTTATCATGTTGATTTTGTTTTTTACTTTTTCTTTTTTGAGTCAGAGTCTCACTGGTACCTAGGCTGGAGTGCACGGGCATGCTCACGGCCACCGCAACCTTGACCAGCTGGATTCAGGTGATCCTTCCCCCTCAGTCTTTCAAGTAGCTGGAACTACAAGCATGCACCACCATGCCTGGCTCATTTTTTGATTTATCGTAGAGACGATCTTGCCAGGTTGTCAAGGCTAGTCTCGAACCCCTGGGCTCAGACCATTGTCTTGCCTCTGCCTCCCAAAGTGCCAGGATTACAGTCATGAGCCACCACGTCCAGCCAAAGCGTTCTTTTTCTTTACTGTCTACTTGTTCACTCACTGCCAGACTCACTTCCCTGATAGTGATGTGGGTTTTTTATCTGGTCAGTTAAATGGGCTGGCAAGCTGAACCCCAAAGAGTGTTAGTTCAGACAATCCTCTTCCTTTTGCCTCCCAAAGTGCAGGGATTACAGGTGTGAGCCCCCGTGCCCGGTCAAAGCATTCTTTTTCTTTACTGCCTCCTTGATCACTCACTGCCAAACTCACTTTCCTGATAATGATACTTTAAAAAATCTGGTCAGCTCAATGGGCCAGCCAGCCGAGCCCCAAAGAGTGTTAGCTCGATGGGCTGGCAAACCAGGCCCAGAGAGTGTTGGCTTTGCTGAGCTGGCAAGCCTAGCCCTGAGAGTGTTGCTGGTTCGATGGGCAGGCAAACCAAGCCTGGAGAAGTGTCTCAGCTCTGCTCAGTAGTCTTGTTGTCTCGCTCTCTGCCAGCAGCTTTTCTCTTGTCAGTCTTGCTTTTAGCTTCACTCCGCTGGGAGCTTTCTCACTTCTAACTGCCCCACTGGCTCTGTTGACTGGCAAGCCAACCTCTGGGGTGTGTAGCTCTTCAGTTCTGACCATCTTCAGCAGCTCTTAGAGTCCGGGTTCTTGTCTCATGCCCAGGAGGAATGAGGGACATGGACAGACAGAAGGTGAGAAAATAAGATTTATTAAGAAGACAGAAAAGCTCCCAAGCAGGAAGGGAACCTAAAGAGGGTTGCCCATGGTTTGATTTTCATGTATATATCCAGCAACATACTTCGTCTCTACAATGAATGAAAAAAAAAACCACATGTTTCTGAGAAGAAAATAATGAGATTAGACCACCACAACCTGTAATATTTTGTTATTTGCATGAAACTGTCTGGTTTAAAAAAAACCTGTCACCTCTGAAATTGCTTTCCTGCTGCACCCTGTTATCAATATTGAATTGATTTTTAGACAGAAGCCCTTGGTCAGGCAGCGTAATGAAGCTGGTAATGCCCTAGTCTTAGGGTTTTGACATTCATATTTGTATCTTTTATTCTCGCCTTGCCGATGGCAGCAACGTCTACTCCCCTGCTGATGCTTGTGGATTTCCTGGGGGCTTCTAGCTTGCACACACATGCATCACAGGACAAAGGGACAGATCGCAAGAATGGCATCAGAGGTTCTCTGTCATTTATTTTTTGAATGTTGAAAGGCACCAGCTGCCCTCCAGAAAACCAATAACCACTTAGAAAGAAGATGGTATAATGTGTGCTTTCTCTGCTTTAGTTAAAAATATGACAGCAATTCCCTCATACCCCTCAATTTTAGATGAGGAATGACTTTTGATCAGATATTTCCTATCCTGGACAGAAGTTGATTTTAGTATTTTCAGTCTTCATTGATATTTCGATCACCAGGTTCTGAAGCGAGGCTCATTGAGCCTCCTAAGGTCACATGAAAGTTAGCAAAAGATGTGGACGAGGAACCCTTGAGAGTTGTAAGACAAATGGAGTATAAGGGAACTTAAGGAGTCATCAGTTTCTAATTCCTGATTTTAAACTTATATGTGTCAGCAACACCACCAGATTTTTCTTTGCTTTCCTCATGTACTGTGGGACCCTCAGAAATAGAATAAGTCTTCAAATCTAAGTTTGGTAGGGAGGATGCTGTTTACCTGATACACCCAAGTCACTGGCACTTTTTTGCTAGTGTTAGTTTGCGTTCACAAAGTTTATTTTAAAAAGTGGCTAATGGTCAGGAGTGGTGGCTTAAGCCTGTAATTCTAGCACTTTGGGAGGACGAGTTGAGAGGACTGCCTGAACCTGGGGTTCGAGACCAGCCTGAGCAACTTGGTGAGATCTCGTCTCTACAATAAATGAAAAAATTAGCTGGGTGTGGTAGTGTGGGCCTGTAGTTCTGGCCACTTGGAAGACTGGCGTGGAGGGTTCGCCTGAGCCCAGAGGGTCGACGCTGGGGTGGCTGTGAGCATGCCATTGTACTCCAGCCTGGGTGATCGAGTGAGACTCCGACTCAAAAAAGGAAAAAAAAGGCTATTACCAAGATTAAAATAGACTATTTAACTACAGACATTGTAAAGATGACCAAAAGATGATAAAATGAACTAAAACCATACAGTAGAATTGGAGAGGCATATTGATATTTACTCAGTTAACCTAGGCATAATTGTACATATATACACATATATGAGTGTGCATGTATGTATACGTGTGTGTGTGTACATAAAGATGGAAAGATCTCCCCTCTTAGAAATCTACTGGCATGCAGTAGGTGCTCAACAGATAGGAATTGTGGGTTTCTGATGCTAATTTCCAATTCTTTCCACCTACAAAGCTAGTAAAAACCATGCATCTTAGTCCAAGCCTGGTTGCTTTTTCTTTATCATCTCAGTTCCATATTGTCTATTAATCTTTCTTCTGTCCAGAGCAATTATATTCCCGAATAATCTCTCACTTATATCTGGGCATAGAATACCAGCTAGTCTGTAACTGCTCATTCTAAGAAGCTCTCTCTGACGCGAGGGCCCTTTTTCAGCTCCAGGGCACGAGTGTATCTCCTCTAGCTTTTGCCAGAAGGCTGAAGTGGCTGGCAAGAGAGGTTCTATTGCACAGAAGTTGCAGAAACCCTGGATATTTTCTGTATACCATTATTAGATACCTTTATTGACCACTGGTACTTGGACTTTTGTACACAAGCATTTTAAGTCAATTAGATACAAGACTCATAGCATTAAAAAGATAAGTTTTTATTCTGCAATAGTCATCATGTTTTCATTCTACCTGATTGTTTATGTCTTTTTTTTTCCTGTTGCTTGACTGCAAAGTCCTCAGTCGTTGATCCATGTTGATATGCAGTAAATCTTAGGTGTTGGGTGACTCCTGCTGATGGATTTTGACCTTGTTTTCTTGAATAAGGTAAATCACATTAGGGAGCTTATTTATATTTCCTGTTCATCAATTAAAACCTCAGATCCCGTGTGTTGAAGTTAAAGATTGTAATTTAGAAAATTAGGACTTCTGTATTGGTGGTCAGGTCCCAGAGGAAAGATAATGTTGGAATTGGAAAATATCTTTGGTTTTTAGAAAAGCAGGGCTAGGAGTTGAAAAATACCTTAAAAATTGAAAACTACTATTGTATAAATGTATAACACTCTCACCATTTTAGAAATAACTTAGAAAGTTATATATAATCTTCTTTATTATGTCAAACCATACTTGTATTGTAAAAATGGCAGTGGAGAAAATTGCTGAGAAATAAGAATAGTTTCCTATTTTTTTTTATTGCAACTCAGTTATAAAAATTGGTGATAAATACAAATATTATCACTTATTCTTCTGAATTCTTTGTAGTACAGCACTACTTATGGAGTTTGAGTATCAGAAAAGAAAAAAAAAATTAATGCCTGTATTTGGGACATTAACTATGTTATATCTTATGAAGTACCTCCATTTTCTTTAGATTTGTAAAAAACACATAAATTATACCTGGTTTTCTTTCCTTTTTCTTGTTAAACCTAAGGGTTGCATAAAGAGCAGAGAGCCAATTAGATCAAGTTTCTGCTTATTTATTGCTATGACATTCTTTATACTTAGAGTTTATAATGGTTTTGTGAGCAATAAATCCATGTCTATTTACCGTGTTTTGAGAAAATGTTCTGAAAAAGATGGATAAAACATGTTTACTACAAAGGATAAGAAAAAAACTTTTGGCTTCTGTAAAACTGCCTTGTTTTAAAAGTTTCCTTGGGATATTCATTTTTTAAACACAGAAAATGACTATAGTTTTCTTTCCATGGGAGGGGGCTAGTCTCAAACTTAAGACCCTGATAACTTGTTTCTACAATTGGATAATAATAACCAACAATCCTTTTGGATGAAAGCATGATAATCTCAGATGGTCCTGGCTGATGTGGGATGAATTATTTGGGTAGAACCACCCTGGGATTGGGTATTTACCTGGCTTGAGCACACCTTCTGACCTGGCATTGATAGGGTTGGTTCACTGTTTCATGCCATGTCTAAGTCATTGTTTCGACTGAAGACCTTTACCTAGATTCCCATTCAGCCCCAAAGACCATGCTAGGGAAGCCTTCAAGGATTGAATATGGGAATGCTTTCTTGCTCTTCAGTTTTCATCTCTAATGAATTCAGGCATCTTTCAATAATGTTGGTTTTCCTGTCCAGAATCCTACATCCATTTGGTTTCATCCAAACCTTTCCTTTGATCAGCTGCTTTAGTTTCTCCTCCCTGAAAAGTTATCATTTTGGAGACCCAGAGTTAACTTTATGTTTTTGTTAGGATAGGCATTTGGGGTAATATTTATTAACATGATTAGGGGATCTTAACTATGAAGAAATAATTTATGCACCCAAAGGGGTTTTTCCAAGTCCCTTTCCATACACAGGACTGGAGAGCATTCATTTCATACTGAGCTTTGAGAAATGTGTCAGAATATGCCTTTCTCTTCCTTACTCACTGCTAAGCATCCCTCCTTTGATAGGCAGGAATCAGACAATAGGGTAATTGGAAGGCCCATGATTTGCTGTTGTTTTTAATTCTTAATTTCTCTTATTTTCCAAATCTAAATTGTAAGATATACTATTGTATCATCTACTAAACTTACTGTTTTTCTTCCCAACCCTCAATTTTCTTATTTAATGATAGCAAATAGTTCTTTCACTTTGTCATAAATAATTAACATTGGGACTTAGAGGCATGAGAAACAATAGGGAAAAAAAGGCTTGAAAAATTACCCTAAAGATATTTATAACGGAGTCTTAATTTGAAAAATTGCTTTGAAATAGTTAAATAAAAGGAATTCACTGGAAACTTATGTCCTGACTATGGAAACCACTGGTGAGACTCAGCTCACTACTTATTGGATGTCTTGGCCTGGGTTCTCCCCAGAAAGCAAAGCTGGGACCAGGGCTTGCATAAAGCTGACTTATGATAGAAATGATTCCTGGGAGCAGAAGTGGGGACTGAGAAGTGAAATTGGGAAGGTGGGAAGGCCAATTCAAGTGTGTTTTACCAAATTGGTCACTGATGTGGACAACTGGAGGTAGATCAGACTGAGGAAACTTGTGGAAAGAGCCTCGGAGTTAATCTTCCTGGGACATAGGGGAACAGATCACAAATCCATTGGCTCCCAGTTGTCATTGGTCAAGAGATCAGTCCTAGGGAGTCAACAGCCCTCTTTCCTGTTTGCCATGTGCATAAGTGGGTTCGCAGCTTGTCTTACCCTTTCACAATGAGAGACGTGGGCAGTGTAGCTGAAGGGTAGAACTCTCACTACACTGTCTACATCTGTCAGATATGGTTCCTGCAGTAGTGTCTGTAGGAACAGGTGGGCTGTGGAACTGGGAAGTCAAACCCAAGTGTCCAACTCCATGAACTTAGAGGGAATTCTCCAAAGACTGTAGGAGGGTCTACTGGTTTAGGAACAGCACACAGCCAATGAAATTGGCAAGAATATAGAAAAAGGAAGATAACTGTGAAAATGAAGTCTTGACTGGGCATGGTGGCTCAAACCTGTAATCCCAGCACTTTGGGAGGGTGAGGTAAGAGGATTTGTCTGAACCCACGGGTTTGAGATCAGCCTGGGCGACTTGGCGAGAACTTGTCTCTACAATAAATCAAAAAATTAGCCAGGCGTGGTAGTGTGTGCCCATAGTTCTGGCTACTTAGAAGTCTGAGGCAGAAGGATCGATTGCCTGAGCCTGGCAGGTCAATGCTGGGGTGACTATGAGCATGCCACTGCACTTTAGCCTGGGTGACGGAGTGGAGACTCCAACTCAAAAAAAAAAAAAGGAAAATGAAAAGTCTTTAATTGAAGTTTATCATTTTATACTAAAAATAAATAAAGTTAGGGGTAAATTACTCTTTCAGTATTAATCTTACAACCAATTTTTGGAAATTCCACTTTCAAGCAGTTTCATAGCATATATGGTTACTTTAGAGAATAGATGTTTAAAATAGCCCAGTAATAAGTTAAACATTTGAAGTCCAGAGGGAGTGGGTACATGAATTGGATCTGGAACCAGGCACATCATCATCACATCAGTCACATATTCTAGAAATGACTCAGGACCTGTTATGTGATTAGGTTTTTTTTTTTTTTTTTTTTTTT
>NW_007251721.1:160621-198515 GCF_000164805.1 Carlito syrichta
CACCACAGCCTCAACCTGCTGAGCTCCGGCGATCCTTCCGCCTCAGCCTTCCAAGTAGCTAGAATTACAGGCGTGCGCTACCACGCCTGGCTAATTTTGTGATTTATTGCAGAGATGAGGTCTTGCCAAGTTGCCCAGGTGGGTCTCGAACCTGTAGGTTCAGGCAATCCGCTCACCTCAGTCTCCCAAGGCGCGGGATTACAGGCTGAGCCACCGAGCCCAACTGTGATTAGTTTTTTATTGGGCACTTAGCATAACCAGATCTATCATATTTCCTCCCCACATGGAGCTCCCAATGTATATAATGACATAAGGACACAAGGACGTATGCAAATTCATTACAGTGTGATAGCACTTTGTTGGAGATAAGGTACTAGAAAAAACCCCTTTAGAGTGCATACACTATTTCTTAGTTACAATGTCCTAAGAATGTTAATAAATATTGCCTGGCATGGTGGCTCACATCTGTAATTCTAGCACTTTGGGAGACTAAGGTGAGAGGATTGCTTGAGCCCAGGAGTTTGAGCCCAACCTGGACAACATAGTGAGACCTCTTCTAGACAAAAAATAAAACAAATTAGGTGGGCATCATGATATATACCTGTAGTCCCAGCAACACAGGAGGCTGAGGTGGAAGGATCACCTGAGCTCAGGAGGTCGAGGCTGCAGTGAGACGGAATCATGCCACTGCACTCCAGATTGGATGACAGAGAGAGAATCAAAAATAAAATGGCTCCAAATGCCTCTCCTAATAAAAACACTGACATCATCCTGGGCCTCCATAACTGTGACTTCGCAGAATGAGGACGGGGCAAGGGTGAGTGCAGCGGTGTTGAGGTTGGGGGATGTCAGGAAAGGTTTACGACAGCACAGAGTATGTGGTTTCAATCGGTTGCTGGTCTCCATGCTCTGTAAGCTCTGGCAGGATTTCAGCATCTTTCTTAAGGCGGTGAAAGTTGTCTGGGTTTATCTAACTCCCCAGAATTATTGTGGAATGAAAGAGTGAATGAGTGAGTGAACCAACCACTTCCTTACCTTGTCACCTTTGGGTGGGGACCCTGGGTCTACAGCTGGTAGATGACCCTGCTGACCATACCAACCCTGCCCTGGCCGCTGCAGGCCCAGCCACAAAGTAAAATCAGCCCCCAGACCCAGCTCTGAGTTGTATCTTGTACCCCTTCTCCTTGGAGAGACCCTGGTGTATGCAAAATTAACCAATGGCCAAATTGAAAAAAGAACAGGAACTCCTGGAAGCTCACAGGCTTAACGTATTGCTCACTTTCACCCACTTCAAATGCCATCCTATTACAAAAGTACTATTTAGAGCACTGTTTTTTAGGATGGTCTTCTTTGGTTCAAAATCAAAACCTTAATACACACTACAAGGAGTCAGAGATACTCTGTCCTCTTAGGGAATCCTCTTCTCATCTGTGCTTTGAGAAAGGCAGTCTGAACTTTGGAATGCAAAGTAGTTGTTACTCTCAGAAGGCCAGGTGTGTGGGTGATCAATGATCATGCAAACAATTCCTTAGGGAAAATAGGGGGTCACTTTTTCCTCTCACCACTAACCAAGGAACCTAATTCTTATTTATTCATCAGTGAGTAAACCTTGCTCGTGAGACTTAAACTGTAGAGTTGCCAAAGGCCAGAAGTCAGGAATATCACCTGAAGACAATGGTAATTTTAAGCAGTCCCTGTTTGTGGGTTCTAGTGATGACTGTGAGGCAATGAGAAGTTAATGCTTGTTTAGTAAACAAGAGGGCTCATTTTTAGCCCAGAATGTAAGGAGACAAATTTGTTGTTATCTTGGACTCACTTTCTTCTTTTGTCAAAACCTGCCCCCCTACCTATCTAGCCATAGACAAAAATCAACTCTAAATGGATCAAAGATCTAAACATAAAACTTCAAACTATAAGAATCTTAGAAAACACAGGAGACACCCTTTTGGAAATTGGAATAGGCAACCAATTCCTGATCAAAACCTCAGATGCCCATGCCATAAGAGATAAGATAGACAAGTGGGACCTCATCAAAATGAAGAGCTTATACAAAGTAAACAAAACAAAATAACAACAACAAAACTATCAGGAGGGTGGGGACACAGCCCGCAGAATGGGAAAAAAAAAATGCCAACTGTATATCTGACATAGGCCTAACATCCAGGATCTACAAGGAACTCAAAAGTTCCAAAAGGAAAAAAAAACCAAAGCAGCCCCATCAAGAAGTGGACAAAGGAAATGAATAGACACTTCTCAAAAGAAGACATATGAGCAGCCAACAGACACATGAAGAAATTCTCAGCCTCATAATCATCAGAGAAATGCAAATCAAAACCACACTGAGATACTACCTAACTCCAGTAGAATGGCCATCATCAATAAAACAAAAAACAGGCTGAAGTGAGCGGCTTGCCTGAGCCCATAGGTTCGAGACCCACCTGGGCAACTTGGCTCTACAATAAATCAAAAAACTAGACGGGCATGGTAGTGTGTGCCTGTAGTTCCAGCTACTTGGAAGGTTGAGACGGAAGGATCACCGAAGCCCAGCAGGTGAAGGCTGCGGTGGCCGGGAGCGGCCACTGCACTCCAGTCTGGGCAACAGAGTGAGATTCTGACTCAAAACAAAAACAAAAACAAAAAACAAAACAAAAACAAAAAACAACAGATGCTGGTGAGGATGCAGAGAAAAGGGAACACTTCTACACTGTGGGAGTGAAAACTAGTTCAACCTCTGTGGGAAACAGTGTGGTGATTTCTAAAAGATCTAAAACTTGACCTTCCTTATGACCCAGCAATTCCCCTTCTGGGAATATACCCAGAAGAACTCAAATCATTCGGTAAAAAAGATACCTGCGCATGCATGTTTATTGCAGCACTATTCACAATAGCAAAGACAAGGAACCAACTGTGCTGCCCATAGAAACTGGATTGTATTTTAAAAAATGTGGTACATAAACATGATGGAATATTACGCAGCCATAAATAAGGAATAAACTATGGACTTCGCAGCAACTTGGTTGGATTTGGAGTCTGTCATACTCAGTGATCTATCACAGAAGCAATGGGCCATGTGCCACATGGTCTCACTCATAAGTGAACCCTGAACACCTATCATAATACCTTAAGAAAGGGATTGTTAGTAGTGTGACACTGCCAATGAGAGAGCACATAAAATCAATAAGGGTGCCTGATCCAAATCCAAGTGAAGTGAGGGCCAATGGGAGGCCCAAACTTTACCTGTACCTAGACCACTTATGTACTCAATCCTAACTTGCACCCCACATCTTTAAAATAAAATTAAAAAACAAAAACTAAAACCAAAACCTGCCCTCAGGAAGATGCTAGAATTCATTCATATTAAAATTGTGAATAGACCTGGCATGGTAGCTCATACCTGTAATCCCAGCAATTTAGAAGGCGGAGGTGGGAGGATCGCTTGGGCCCAGGAGTTCAAAACCAGTTTGGGTAACATAGGAAGACCTTGTCTCTACAAACAATAAAAAAATTAGCAGGGCATGGTGGTGCATGCCGTAATTCCAGCTATTTGGGAGGCTGAGGCAGAAGGATTGCCTGAGCCTAGGAGATCAAGGCTGTGAGCTACATCACCACTGAACTCCAGCCTGGGTGAGAGTGAGAATCTGACTTAAAAAAAAAAATAGAAGAGGAAATAAACATAGTGAATAAATGCTTTCAATGATAATAATGAAATACAAAAAAAAAAAAAAGCCGGTGTAAAAATTTTCTATGTTCCAAGCATAGCACTAGGTGCCTTTTAATTTCCTTTTATCTCTCATACAAACCCTGGAGAGCAGAAGTTGCTATCTCCATGTCAGAACTAGGCAACTGAGGCTCCGAGAGGTTCAGTGACTTGTCCAGTCACACAGCTCTGCCCTCCTGCACATCTGGTTAGAATTGAATCCCAGGTCTCCCCATCCCCCACCCGCCAGCTAGCTCTGGGAATACAGAGACCTTGTATGTTTTAGGCAGGTAGCTTCTAAGACACTGCCTACCACTTAGTAAGCATCCAATAAATAAGTTAGATGTTGAGTGTTTGTCTTTCCCTGAAATGGTATGCTTTTCCTTACCAAACAGTCATAAGCACATAGCTGATGTGCTTTCGGCCTAGTAATCAGAGATTTAAAAAGTTTAAATTCCACGGCAGGAATTTTTCTTGTGATTTCTAGTACAATTGTCTCTAATCTCCTTTATTTTTGCTGGACTCATTAAAAAAAAACCCACAAAACTTTAGTATACTCTTACAATTTGAATTTTTTATTGCAAGTTGTATGAAATTACTTTTGAAAGTGGGGAGGGGCAGGCCTGGTTGAAGTGGGACTAAGATCTGGGCCAGGGGGATGGAGAGATTGCAGGGCCCATGAGAACAAGTCATTAGGGACTGCCTTCCATCTCTGGAGATCAAAATCTAAATCCTATATTCACAAGGGTGGACCTTTCTCCAGTCAAACTGACTGGGACTGGGACTTAATTTTTTAAATATGCCTTTGACACATGATGAAGGGGAGTGTCTTGGGTGCCACTTCTGGGTGATTTTGGGACCTCCTTCCTTGTTCCATCATTCCTATACCTCAAAGGGGAAACTGCTGTCATATTCTGGAACTGGTAATAACCATCACAAACATTTAATAGGCACTGACTCTGTGTCAGGCACCGCCCTTGGCACAAATCTCTCCTTCATATGGTAGATATTTGGTAAAGTTTTTAGGAGAACTACACACTCACAGCTGTGTCACTCCAACCTCAACGTGACCATGGACCATCTGAGCTCCCCACTCCACGGCTTCCCCCTCATGCAAGCAACATTCAAGCAGGAAAACCCAGGAACCTGATCTGCTTGGAAAACATGCCTTCTGCATGAAATAATCAGTTCCTCTGGGTTGATGAATTGCTCACTTATTGTGTTTGACCCTGCTACGGGAGGTGGGTAAGAAAAAGAATTAGAGGAATTAGAAAATGTGAGATGCTTAAGTGATTTACTATCAGAAAGATTATTTAAACTAGAATAGTTTTGGAGGGTTGAAATAAAGACCAACATGCTTCTCATGAGAGTACCAATTCTCAGTGAAGAGGGAAACAAACAAAAAACAGTCCTTACAGAACAGATTCTCAATATAATATCTGGTGGCTTTGAGCAAGTTACAGGTTTTGGAACCTCAATTTCCTCCCTGTCCTGCTGAGTGGAGGTGAGGGTTAAAGACACAGGGCTCAAGATCTAATTGTTCTGTACCTAAAAGAAAAGGAATTAGTTTGGAATGGGGAGAGCAAGAGTTGATTTCACTCTATGGATGATGCCCCCAGTCCCATATCTTACCTTAACCTCTTGTAGCGCCATCTTTAAAATGTGTCCCCCACCCCCGCCTTTTTTTTTTTTTTTTTTTTAATGAGAGTGGCAAAAATACCTGAAGATGGTTTCCTGCTGAATGCACAGGGAGAGTCCAAAAGCCAAACAACCTCAGCACACTGCAAGGGACTCTAAGGCTGCAAGTGGTAGATAACCTGCCACTGAGTTTTTATTAAGTCATTGACTAATATGAGAATACCTGACATTTTAAATTTTATTCTAGTAAGAATATTTAACATGACAGTTATCCGCTTAATAAACTGTGAAACATACAAGACCTTATTGTGACTGTAGATACTATGCTGCACAGTAAATCTTTTGCATCTGTACAATTAAGAGTTCATGACCATTGACTGGCAACCATCCACCCTCTCACTGCCCCCAGACCCTGACAATCCCTATTCTACTCTCTGATCCTACAAATTTGACTATTTCAGATTCCTCTAAGTGGGATCATGCAGAATCTGCCCTTCTGTGACTGGCTTACCTCACTTAGCATAATGCCCTTCAAGTTCCTTCATGTTGTTGCATATGGCAAGATTTCCTTCTTTCTGAGGCAGAATATATTCCATTTTGTGTGTATGCGTATGCTTTTAAAAGGCTAACCAGTTTTTAAAAGTTAGACATACAAGTTAGCTGAGTTTTACAGAATAATGACCTTAGCGTGTGCCGGGTCTGGGTTCAAATACTGCCTCATTTTCCCTGTCAAATTCCGTGGCAGTTACAGGTTCCCTGCATACCTTGTAAAGTGACTGCAGTGATGCCATCTCCTACAGTAGACTGAGAATAAACTGAGCTCACATTCCTGAAGGTTCCACGGATGTTGGGGTCAGCTAGTACTTTGACTGTGATCATACTCTCTTCCACCACCAAGGCATAAGTTTGAACATGTTACTTGTCTCAATACCAACTCTGTAGACTTCAAGTGCTCTTGCTCTTTCTCTACAGTTGACAGCCACTCTTAGGATAGATGTGTTCCTTGGCAGGAGGAAATAAAGCCCCTTCTACCATTTCAGTCTTTCCTAGAGCTCCACAAATCTCTATTCTTCCTCCCACCCACCATTGTTCTATGGGCCTGAATTGCAGCAAAAAACATTGTCTCTTGTATTAATTTCCAATAAGCTAATAATTAGGACAGACTCCTTTTTCCTGACATGCCATTGTATCTATTTTACCTCTAGTGAAATTTCCATCTATTTCTTACTGATTAATCCTTGTGTTCCTATCTCATCCATTTCTCTTTTAGTTTTCCATCCTATGTATTTGAAAAACTTCAGATAAACCTAATACATAGCCTTATCTATTCTGCATTACAGTTTATACGTTGTAGACTCACAGAAATTTAAAGACACATTTTCCTTCCAATTATGAAACATTAAGCAAACCTGTGAGAAGGACTTGTTAGGAAATGCTTTCCCAACTTAGGGTCATCTGACATGGAATACGCAGCATTTACGTGTTAAGGAGCAGAGATTTCAAAAATCTTTTGATTTTGTTCACTGAAGCATCAATACAGTAGTGTTGGCCTTTTCCTCTTAAAACTCTATTTGCCACAGAGCTTGTTTCACACTGGTTTTATAAATCACGGTTTATGGCGCTTGGGGTGTGTTATTCTTAGAAAATTGGGAGAGGAATTCCAGTGTGCAGATAGATTGCTCTCCCCAGCTGGTTTCGAAGAAGGCAATTATCACAGATTCTTACTCACAATGCCCAAATACAGTAGTATCTTGGAATGTCTGAGAAACAAACATTTTTAAAAACTTTTCTTGTATCTTGGTTTAAATTATAGTATTCTTTTTCATTATTTCTTCATTTTAACAGTGCCCAAATTACATTCTCTCTTTCCTCCCTATTATTAAACATTTATTTTTAGGTGATAGAGATATGTGTACTGTGGGGGTTGTGATGGGGGTGGATCCCTCGGAGCCTGTCCTCTGTGATCATTTGGGTGTCATGGAGGGTTTGTGCACAATTTCTTCTTCTGGGTTTCTCTGGAACATGTGCCATTTATCACAGGGGACATGAAAAGGTGGATGGCTTAGTGAAAATCCACCATCTCTGTAATAAAAATAACTCAATGCACGTCCTGCTGGTGCTGGGTCTGAAGTGTCACTTGGTGCGTGAGGGATGGCACATGAACAAGATACAAATCTTAGAGGGCATCATTCTAGAGCCCATGCTGTCCAGCTGCCCCTCCAATCCACCAGGTAAAAACATTCTGTCTGGGTCCTCAGATCCGAGACGTGGTGCTGGACAGAATCAGGTTGTGGGATAGGAAGCGCTGTGATCTGAGAAAGGTGGATACACCAGGCATTCAAACTCTTCTTCTGGAAGCAACAAAGAATTAAAGATAAGGCAAAAATGGGGTAAAAGGCATTGATGCTGAAGGCAGAGTGGCTTTAATGAGAGGCCTTCAGATTCCAGACACTCTCCTTGTCACAGCAGACAGGCCAGCCTGGGACATGTCCTCAAGGACTGATATGGTGCCCTCCCCAGAAGACAAGTGTAGACAAGAGGAAGACCTGAAGCGGTGGTCTCAGGTCACCTGAAGTGGTGGTCTTGGCCCATCACCACTAACAAAGCTCATCTGAGAGGCAGAACCAGGGGCCACATCTTCCTCTTGATGGAGACTACTTTCTTATGGTCTCTTTTTTTTCCTGCTATGTGGGACCTGGGAGAGGAAGCAATGTCCTACCTCATCAAATGTCATATAGGCAAGTGGGGTTTCCTCTGATCCCATTCTTTACTTACATGGGCTTACCCCAACATGGAGGACTGTCAGGGGCACTGCCCCAATTCAGTGAGGTTGGTGAGAGAAGGTAGGCATTATCACATCTTGAGCCCCTTTTGTTTGGGGGGCTCAGAACTGGAGCTGGACAGTGTGTGTGGGCACCCTAGGTGGATCCTAGTAAGTGGACATCCCTTAAATATTTGCCTAAAAGTAAACAACTGTATGATTTCCTGTGAGCAAAATCTGTATGTCTTTCTTTTCATAGTCGAAGGAGGTTCACTGTATGAACCCAAACATAGAGCTTTGACCTAATTAACATTACCATTAATTTCATATTTTCTTTTGTCACTTATAACTGCACAGTACTGGTTTATCACATGTATTAAGACTAGAAGTACCTTGAGTAGATGCAATGACAAAGCAAATTAGGTGTTAGCATCTGGGGAAGAACTGCCCAAGACAACTGACATGGGTTTTTTGATTGTCCTTCAGTAGTGGGGCCTCTGCAGAAACCCTGCTCACCCCCTGCAAGCCTCGCTCTGGGGGACTCCACACGGGCTAAACTCCAGCCAAGCAAATGACTTGCACTTACCCCTCATTTTCACACCTGTGTATTTTTGCAATTGTGTTCTTCTGCCCATTTTTCCCTCCCTTCCTTTTCCCCCATATTAGGCCTGTGGGGTAAGTGCAAAACATATGCCCCATTCCTCCTACCCTGCTTAACTTCTTCCAACTGGGAGAATGGCCCCTGGCCAAGGCCATTGAAATGTCCGATCAAAACGCCCTTGAATATATACATGTTTGTGAACTCAAGACAGTTTCTGAGAGAAAACATCTTCATTTCTTCTTTTTGATATGTAATGTTTACTCTCTTTCCCACGCTGGGGGTATATAATCTCTCCCTATGTCCCTTTCCCATGCTGGGGGTATATAATCTCTCCCCATGTCTATTGGGGTGTGGAAAGCTTTATACCGATCAGTCGCCATCGATTCCCTCCCATAAGGAATAATAAACCCATATCTTTACCAACCTGTCCTCTGGGTGACTTCTTCGGAATAGGTAAACATTACTCAGGTGCCCTGATTTGGGGCTGCCATGATATAAGGTCCATTTCTTTTTTCTTTTCTTTTTTTTTTTTGAGTTGGAGTCTCACTCTGTCGCCCAGACTGGAGTGCAGTGGCCGCTCCCGGCCACTGCAGTGTTGACCTCCTGGGCTCCGGCGATCCTTCTGCCTCAGCCTTCCGAGTAGCCGGAATTACAGGTGCACGCTATCACACCCAGTTAATTTTTTAATTTAAATTAATTTTATTGTAGAGATGAGCTCTCGCCTGCCCAGGCGGGTCTCGAACCTGTGGGCTCGGGCAATCCACTCACCTCAGCCTCCCAAAGGCGTGGGATTATAGGCTGAGTGACCGAGCCCGGCTAAGGCCCATTTCAAAGTCTTTTCCTTAACTGAAATATTTTCTGACCACACCTAAGTCAGTTTATTTTGTTGCTATCTCTCTGCTAGCTCAGAACACAGTGTTGGCTCTCTCATTAGCCTTTTTCTTCCTTCTGCTTTTTCTATCTTTTCCTCATCTAGCATGATCTGGAGGGCAACACTTTATGCCTTATCCGCTATTGTATTCTCTAGAGTGAATTTTACTGTGCCTCGCCCCAGGGAGATGTTCAATAAAAGGCTGACTTTTGTTACCCAGAATACCATAGCATCACTTGTGTTGGTGTAGAAATTTACAGTGCTCATGTACAGCTGATATTCAGAACTTCACTTAGGACTCTTCACTACCAAAAATGAAAACCTCCATTTTTTTCTTTAAATGTCAACATAATTAATGAAGCTATTTTTATCAGTTGCAATTGATGCAATAGATGATGCTTAACTTGAATATAATATAATTTCTCTACTGAAACTCTACACTTTGCTCTACTTGTGCATTTCTGCTGTAGAAGTATTTACCTCCCCCAAGGATTTTTTGCAAACTGAATATTATAGTCATATTTATTTTACCATTGCCAATCATTTCTAGGATTAGATACTATACTGCATGAATATAAACATATCATTGTGTATGTTACCATATCTTCCCAAACTTCACAAGGGAACAATTCATTGGGGGAAAAAAAAAAAAAAAAGAAGAGAAAACTCCAAAAAGATCCCACCAAACTTTAAGCTGAAATGCAAAACTAACTGCTGTATTCCTCATAGGCTTTTCAGGAGGGGAGAATGATGACAACTTTAAGAAGTTTGTAATATCTGGGTCATGATGAACATGAAAATGAATATAGACTCGTTGGTCCTCCACATAATTTGAAACTATGAAGGCAGTAGTTCCTACTATGAAGGCAGTAGTAGACTTTCTGAGACTTGGGCTTTATCGAAACTCCTTGGGAGATGTTTGAAGGAGAATAATGTTATAATTCTTTAAGTTTTGATCCCATCATTTCCTTCCCAAAGAATTATACATATTATGGACCTGGCCAACAATATGCAAATTTTTAGGAGGAGATTTCTCTGCTGACATTCAGGTACTGAATTTCAGGGCTTAAGGTCTTGTACCTTTTGGCACTAGCTCAGTGGTCTGAGCTTTTAAAGACTTGAAGGCTGTGAAGCCTCTGCCTTAGTATGCTCAGGTTCAAGTGTGACCCCAGGGCCTTGGGTTCCAGCATGCCAACTTCTAAACAGCCACAGTCACAGGTCTTTAACACAACTAAACCAAAGTTTCTCTTCCTGTAAGACTCGGTAATCGGGTTAATTCACCTTATTTAATAGTGACAGCGAGCAACAAATGTGTACAAATAGTATTAGGCACATCTAAATGCCCTCAGAGTGGCAGTGGTCGGGAAACAGTTGACTCTGAGGAAATTTTTTTCCCTACTCTGGAAGCGTTCTTTCTCTTATGCAGAGTAAATTGTCTACCTTTTAATCAGTCAGGACTGCCCCAGGCAAGGGCAATAGTCCTGTCACTGATGAATTTCTGGTACTGCTGTAGCCTGCAATTCCCAGCCTGGTGGATCTTGATGCTGGGCAGAGTTTTTGCTGAGAAGAAGGGCTCATTTCTAGGCCTGGTCCACTGTGGCTCCAGCACTGTGACCTGGGGTGGGAACAAATCCATCATCAAATCCCTGCTCGCTAGAGGGTTGTCTGCGAGGGCCTTGAGTGATCCTGGAGCTACCCTAGTTTCCTAAGGCTATTTGGGACTGATGATCAAAGTCACACAGGATGTACATCATTCTCTATTCCTGACTGTGTGTCAGGCAGGGAAGAGTCACCGCCCCTGAGTAACAAGGTGAAAGACAGCCTTTCCAGTCATTTGAGTTCCTTAGGTAAGAGGACTATTAACAAGCTTAATTAAGGATTGAAGGAAAATTATACTTTGGGAATACTTTTTACCAAAGGAAAAACACAAATGCAAGTTTGTGTAGTGTTTTTCACACTGCAAGTCACTTTAGCAGTAACCTATTTTAGTCTTTGCCATCAGTCTGTGTGTTATTGTTCCCACTTTGCAGATGACAGAGTTAATACCTAGAGAAACTGTGATTTGCCAAGCATCACAAAGCTGGTTAGCAGCAGAAGAAGGAGGAGAGAAAACAGGTCCCTTCTGACCTTGGAGGATTAACTGAGACTGGCTGAGCAGTCAGGGTCAAAGGTGGCTTTCAGGGATGAGAAATGGAGTAGAAGGTTGATATCTCAGACAGGACGGATGCAGAAGGCAGAGAAGAAAGGCCAAGTCAGAGTCTGTGGGAGACTCAGTCTCTAGGGAGTCCAGATACAAATGTGAGTTTGGTGATGCAGGAAGCAGGATCCTTATGTGAAATGATAAGGTCAGAACTAGACACTGAAGGTCAGGACAAGAACAATGAGGGATGGGCAAGGTGTACTAGGGGAACAGGTGAAGCCCTAGGTAATTTCTGCCAATGGCCTTAAAGCTTCTTGTAAGAGCTGGCCATTGCTGGGTGGGTGGATTCTAGGAGGGAGGGTGTATCCTTTGGCTTCCAGAGCTGCTGCTGGGTACACTGTCTCAACTTGCGAGCTGGTGTCCGACCCATGCAGCTTCTTTTGATATGGTTATCACCCATGAAATGATTATGTGTTTTCATCATTAAGTAGGAGTAGCAACTAGTTGTCTTCTTGTATTTTTTAAAATATGAAAGGTGCTAGAATTTATAATTCAAATTTGAATTAGCTGAAGATGGTTCTGATTAACAAACACATTTGAAAATTATTTGTTTTAGAGACAGGGTCTTGCTCTGGAGTTCAGTAGCACGATCACAGCTCACTGCACCCTTGAATTCCTAGGCTCAACTGATTTTCCCATCTTGGCATCCTGAGGCGCTAGGACTACAGGCATGAACCATCATGCTCAGTTAACTTTTTAAAACTTTTTTGTAGAGATGATGTCTTGCTATTTTGCCCAGGCTGGTCTTGAACTCTTGAACTATTGCTTTTATAAGTGACTTTTCAAAAGTAAAAACCAGATTTCATAACTCAGCTGGTAATCTTTTTGCTCTCTTCAAAATGGCATTTGAATTTGTCAGGAAAGAATATACTGCTATTGCCTAGGTTTTCAGATAAGATCCTCTTGAGATATATTACATTTAAAAAAATTATTTTCATCACTAAAGAAATATTTCTCTTTTTTCTCCAGATAGATAATTTTGAAGAAAGTCAAGCAATCATTTGAAAATGAGACAAAACTTTTTTTCCAGGCAGGTACTCTGTTCAAGAAAAATCTCTGTGTCAGATTCTTGGTGTAGTTGAGAGCAGGCATTTCAGAGGGTTAAGAAGACATGCCTTTAAATGACCATGGAACTAGAAATCAGAACCATAGGGAAGTGGAGGTCAGTGGGGCCACACCATCAATTGGCTAAACTGTTTTACTTCATAGGAGGGAAAATGACATCCCGTGCCCGCCATTCCCCAAGTTACACAGCTGGTATGTGGCAGAACTAGCTTGGAATCCAGTCTCTCTCCAGTTCCACGTTTTTGTCCTATGACCCTTTGTCCTCAGACATCCTGTCCTTTGGTCAGTATCTCAGAATAAAACGTTTTTTTCTCTGATATTCTGGCATTTAAAAATAACTGGTACATGGGCAAGTCTGTTATGAAGGTATATTGTGTGATGATGCAGTTTGGGCATGTTGCTGATAAGGATGAGAACAAAAGACACGGGGGCCTCCTAAGGGGGGAGGAGAGGAGAGGGGTAGGGGCTGAAAGACTACTCACTGGAAGAAAATACTTTGATTTTTTTGAGTTGGGGGTCTCATTCTGTTGCCTGGACTGGAGAGCAGTGGCACAACCATAGCTCACTGCAGCCTCCAACTCCTGAGCTCAAGTGATTCATCTGCTTCAGCCTCCTAAGTAGGTGGGACTGCAGGCACATGCCACCATGCCTAAGCAAATTTTTGAATTTTGGTAGGGATGAGGTCTTGCCATGTTGCCCAGGCTGGTCTTGAATTCCTGGGCTCAAGTGATTTTTCTGCCTGCCTTGGTTTTCCAAAGTGGTGGGATTACAGGCATGAGCCACCATGCCTATCCTCCCCTCCTCTCCCAAATAAAGCCCACTCCTCATCAGTAGACATCAAGTAGACATCATATATGTCTATTGATGTCTCATTAAGGACAAAGGAGTGAACAGAACAATTACAAGATCATTACTGAGTCTATAGTTATGATTTTGGAACTAAACTTTCAAAAAAGAATAGATGAAACTGTATTTTATTTTTTTGTGCAAAATTCATTTAACTGTGAAAGTCATCCATCTACTCAATTATTCAGCAAGTATTTTGGGGGTATCCCTATGGGACTTAGGTACCTGAAACACTGAGATAAACTGAACGTGGTCCTTGCTCTGAGACCCACTGACTGGTCTGCAAGGTCAGAACTAATTTTATAATGATAGCAAGACATGTCTTGCCTTTTCCCCTCCTACTTTCTCACGAGCATATAGGGAGTTTTCCAGAGGACACATGACCTGATGTTGCAGCAGATGGAATGTCAGCAGATCTCTTCTGCCTAGCCAGACATCAACAAGTCTTGCAAAATGTCAAACCATGTCACTTTCCTAACTATTTATTGTGGAAATAGTACTTTTCATAAAAATTTGCTAATTATGATAATGGTTGGTAATGAGTTTATTATTGTTATTGTAAATAAATGTATAAATATTATATAGATCTTTCAGTTTTAGAGTAGTATAATGATTACTGGGGAGGGGGAATATTAGGGGGGAGGGACTGCTAGAGGAATAGGTTCTAATGTTCTATACACCCTAAGGTGACTAGCGTTAGCAACTTTTTTTTTTGAGTTGGAGTTTTACTCTGTCACCCAGGCTAGAGTGCAGTGGCACACTCACAGCTATTGCAGTCTCGACCTGCTGGGCTCAGACAATCCTTCCGTCTCAGTCTTCCAAGTAACTGGAACTACAAGGTGCGCACCACAGGTTAATTTTTTGATTTATTGTAGAAATGAGGTCTCACCACATTGTCTATCCTGACCTTGAACCCCTGGGCTCAGACAGTCCTCTTGCCTCTGCCTCCCAAAGTGCTGGGACTATAGGCATGAGTCATTACAGTGCCTGACCAATATCGTTAACAATTTATTGTGTATTTCTCAAGTTTTTGACTTACACACACACACAAAATAAATGCTTGGGATATGCTAATTACTCTGATTTGATCAGTACACATTGTATACATATATCAAAATGTCACACTGTGCCCCACATATGTATATATCAGTTAAAATATTAATAAAAAGCCAGGTTTGGTGGCTCAGCCTGTAATCCCACGCCTTTGGAGGCTGAGGTGAGTGGATTGCCCGAGCCCGCGGGTTCGAGACCCGCCTGGGCAGCGAGACCTCATCTCTACAATAAATCAAAAAATCAACCGGGCGTCGTAGCACATGCCTGTAATTCCGGCTACTTGGAAGGCTGAGGCGGAAGGATCGCCGGAGCCCAGCAGGTCGAGGCTGCGGTGGCTGGGAGTGGTCACTGCACTCCAGTCTGGGCGACAGTGAGACTCCAACTCATAAAAAAAAAAAAAAAAGTAATAAAAGCAAAACAAAATAAAAAATACCTCTTGGTTTTAATTTCTGGTAAATGTTGATAGATGTAATACACATAAACAGGTCTTTGGTGTTCTGAATAATTTTTGCGAATGTAAAGGGAATTCCAAAACCAGGAAGTTTGAGAACTGCTGATGACTCCAGGGGCCCTCCTCCTGTGAGACCTTCCAGATGACTGTTCGCCAGGGTCCCCAGTCCTTTCCTCTCCTTTCAGACCTCTCAGTGGAAGTGGCTCTGCAGTTAGTTACTAGCCTGGTTCACTGGGTCACCCCATGTTCCCTTATAGTTTGCTGTTTCCTGCCCTAGTCTTTGCAAATAGTCCTTTTATTACATCTTCCTTGAAGGCCAGAGGCAGTGGCTCATGCCTATAATCCCAGCACTTTGGGAGGCCGAGGTGGGAGGATTGCTTGAGCCTAGGAGTTCGAGATCAGCCTAGGCAACATAGTGAGACCTTGTCTTTACAGAAAGCTAAAAAATTAGCCAGGTGTGGTGGCACACACCTGTAGTAGCGCCAGTTACTTGGGAGGCTGAGATGGGAGGATCACTTGAGGCCAGGAGGTTAAGGTCAGCGTGCCAGGATTATGTTACTGCACTCCAACCCGGGCAACAGATTGAGACCCTATCTCTTAATAATCAAACAAATAAAAAAAAACAAAATCCTTCTTGAATTATTTTAACTTTGGGTGTGCTCCCTGCTTCTTGAGAGGACTGGTTGTTACATGAAGTTTGGTATTAAAAGAGAATTGTGTTTACTGCATCATAAGAACTTGTTTGAAACTGCAAAAATTACAGAAAATTATATACGTTTGTTCTCCACAGCTTCCTTGCCAATTTTTCCTCAATATCAAATAATTGAGTTTGCACTTATTTACTCTTCATATAACCTGCCAGAATTAGGATAGCTTATATTTTTATAAGAATAATTATAAAAGATACGCAGATTCTGTAAATTTAGAGAAGCCAGACCATGTCTTACATTTTACATTTTTGCATTCCTCATAGTGCTGGGCTAGTTCAGCACACATTGGTTGAGCTCCACTCTGTAGAAGTTAGAGGACATGAACTGAACCAGTCAGACTTCTTAACTGGAAGGGTCTCACAGTGCAGTGACATGACATGAGTAAACAGTGGATAGCAGTGCAGGTGGCCCATAAAATGGTTGTGGGCTCTCAAACACGGCACTTAAATCATCAGAGATATAAGGAAATGACTGACAGTGGTGGGAAACTATGGGGGGGGCGAGGAGATTGGATTAACGGTAGTAAATATCTGTCTGGGGACGGGGAGACACATCTTATCAACAAGGGTGCCTGAACAAAGCATATTTATATACCTAACCCTTGTTAAAACTTGTCTTACAGAGTATTTAAATATTTGTAAAATACAGAACATACAGTGTGCTACCAACTGTATATATACATGGATGAAATATGTCAAGAGTGAGTTGAAGGAAATATATTAAATGTTTTAAGTTGTTTACAGGTGGTGAGATAGGACCATATATCATAATAAAAAATATTGATTAAAAAAAAAATCATCAGCCGGGCTCAGTGGCTCACCTGTAATCCTGCACCTTTGGGAGGCTGAGGTGAGTGGATTGCCTGAGCCCGCGGGTTTGAGACCCGCTTGGGCAGCGAGACCTCATCTCTACAATAAATCAAAAAATCAGTCGGGTGTGGTAGCACATGCCTGTCATTCCGGCTACTTGGAAGGCTGAGGCGGAAGGATCGCCGGAGCCCTGCAGGTCGAGGCTGCGGTGGCCAGGGGCGGCCACTGCACTCCAGTCTAGGCAACAGAGTGAGACTCCAACTCAAAAAAAAAAAAAAAATCATCAGAGATTGGGAAAGGGTCAAGGGAGACTTCCCAGAGAAGGCACCATTTGTCCCGAGTCTTGAAGTATGAGTGCAATTTAAGGAGCTGGTGATGGTGATGGAAGGGGTGGTGAAGATGGTGGAAAGAGGAGGCAGAGTAAGAGCCCAGGGCAGGCAGGGAACTCACATGCAACTATTCATCTTCACGGGGATGATTGCCATGCATCTTGAACTCACTAAGACTACAGCCAAGCTCATCTTCCCCTCCCCCCGGCCATGCCCTGTTTAGTACATGGCAACACAACCTATCATGTGCCAAGTCCAAACCTCCTCTAAACCGCATCTGCCCCCTCAATCCTCACGTCTAACTGTACGTCACGTTCTATCAGTGCTTCCCTCTGATTCCTCACAAATTCCTCCCCTTTTCTCCGTCTCCTAGTAAATGCCTCACTTTAGGGAGATTGAGGCTGCAGATTTGAACTTGGGAGTCGATAGAACCTACAGAAAGTTAAAGTCATTAAAGTGTGGTTCTCAGCTGAAAATGCACTCCCAAGAGAGAATGCAGGTTGAAGAAGAGGAGGGGATTGAGGACAGAGTTCCGAAGAACCTGAGGAGGGAGTGGAGGAAGAACACCTGTGAGGTGATGGAGCAAGGCCAGAAAGATGGAAGGAAAGCCAGTAGGGAAGGCATCGTGAAGGCCAGTGGTTGCTTCAACATGAAGGCTCACTGCTGTGTGTGAGGGGGTCCCAAGGGGTGAGGACCCACAGAATGTTTTGCATTTGGCAGGATGGGGGCTCTGGAGAGTTGCCAGATAAAGGGCAGGATGCCTAGTTAAATTTGAATTTCATATAAGCAACGTGTGTGTGTGTGTGTGTGTGTGTGTGTGTGTGTGTGTTGAGTATAAGTATGTCTCAAATGTTGCATGGGACATACACTGAAAATAAATTCATTTGAAATTAAAACTTAACTAGGCATTCTGTATTTTTATTTGCTAAATCTGTGACTCCACTTGGATAACAACATTTTCAATTATGTAAGACAATCTTTAGCAAGTTATGTGAAAGAAAGGAAAAACAGCAATTAAAGGAGGGTTTTTAGAAATTAATTCTTCTCTGCATATTAAGATAACTTGTGCTCTTTTTGCGCAATTGAGGAAATAAAGATTAATATAAAGAAAGAAATTTTACTTAAAATCTCACCACCTGTAAACAGCTTAAAACATTTTACCATATTTCCTTCGACTCACTCTTGACATATTTCATCCATGTATATATACAGTTGGTAGCACACTGTATGTTCTGTATTTTGCAAATATTTAAATATTCTGTAAGACAAGTTTTAACAGAATAATTGCCTATGATGTAAGATGTCCTATAATTTGCTTAAACACTTGGTATGTTTAGCATTTTAATTATTTATATATTTTAATCTTTCCTTTTATAAATAATACATTTTTTATTTTTAAGGAAAGTTTCCTTAAAAAGTAGTATTAATGGTTTTTCAAGGAAATTAATATTTTCAAGCCTCTTGATACAAGTTGCCTAATTATTTTCAAAATGGTTTTACCAAGCAGGCTTCTACAGGCTCTGTATAGAAATGTATTTTTCATCACATTCTGATGGGGAAAAAAGTACTATCTCATTCTAATTTGCATGTACTTAGTTTTATTTATTAGTAATTTGCATTTTTATGGCCTTGCATTTTCTAACACTATTTATAATGTAAAAATAAAATAAAATTACAGTAAAGAAGACTGTAAGTTCTTTCTACAGTGATGATGATATCATGAATACACACAGTAATTTAGTAATGTATTAGAAGTAATAGTAGTTTTTAGTTTTTAAAGTGTTCTGCTTACTGATCCTGTTTCTTTAGAAGTCATCTAGGACCACATTATTCAGAATTATCTTGAATCTGGGAACAGATCACTAACACTGAAGTTTTAATATTCTAAACAGTGAACTTTACATTTAAAAGAATAACTTGTCAATATATATCTTTACAGATTTGTGTGGCTATTTCATCCCTCATGGTTGTGGAAGGATTTTTTTGTCTTGTTTTGTTTAAGAAGGGAGGGATGTGAGCATATTCAGTTGCTAATGGAGAAGCTACTGTTGGAGGGGGAGAGTGGATAAGCAGCAGGTCTCTGAGCAGGTGGGATCTAGTGGTCTGGAAACGTAGGCAGTGGAGCAGATAGGCCAGAGCCACTTCCAGGCCCAGCAGCATCGCTTGATAAGGTCATTTCCATGTGCAGAGCAGCCTCCAGCAAAGGGACACAACAGATTCACAGACTTTTCTTTTTTTTTTTCCATCTAATTTTTGTTTCCTTTTTTTTTTTTATTTTAAAGATGTGGGGTACAATTCAGGGTTAGGTATACAAGTGTTCATTATGCAGGTAAACTTGTTGATGAGGTGTCCCCTTTCCCCAGGCAGATTCCCACTACTGCCAATCCTGCTCCCTCCCAACTCCTGGCAGTTTCCTGCCATTATCAATCCTTTTCTTATAGTATTATGATAATTGTTCAAGGACAGACTTCTTTTAAGTGTTTCTTTTGCTCCAAGATTTTCACTTGCAACACAGTCATTTTCTTGGTTCTTCCTTAGAGCTTAGGAATGGTCTTTTTGTTTCCTGTTAAACTTCCTGTTAAATGGAAGTGTCAGGAGTATAACAAAACTTTCACTAAGGACACTATTGATATTTGAATATTCCTGACTGGTCTTTTTATCCCAAGTACCTGCCTTGGGGAACAATATCTGGTTATATCCAAAAAGTGTTAGGAAGACCACTCTCTACTTTTTCTTTCTTAATGCCTGAGCAGTCTCAACACCTCTCTTACTTGAGAGAGCCTAGTTATGTGTCAACTGAAGAATCATGAGCTTTTATAAATGGGGAAAGGGGAGCTTTATTTTCATAAAGGGTTGCAGCCGGAAGGCTGGTCATCCTGCAGGCTGGGAAGTATAGCCTCTGGCAGAAGCTGAAAGTACTCGAGAGGGAAGGATAAGACAGGAATTTATGTTGAATGGGTTGGCTAAGTATAAATATTTAACCAGCTATAGGAGGAGTCTTGAATTTTATGAAAGGAAAAACATGCATATGACTCTTCATGGGTTCCATGTTCACAAACAATGGTGTTAGCATGATGCAAAGGGTGGAGTTTTCAACCCTCTGGCATCAGAAGGTGAAGCAGAGGACACGAAAACCCTTACTGTGCATCCTCTGCAAGCTGGCCAAAATTGGTCTGAAGAGGGTGATCACTTTTCAGGAAGAAATATATTGTGGAACTGGTAAATTGTCATGTTAAAACTGCAAAATAGGAGGGGGAGTCCGGTCATGGCCTCAGATGATTGGCTAAAGGTGGTAAAGGAATGAGTCATCCACTTGTTTTCCATTTCTGGTTTCTGCTTACTCCTTAGGAAATAATTCTAGTGAAAAGTTAATAAGGAAGGAGCATATTGAGGCATAAGTGACTCCTATTCTGCCACAGCCAGTAACTCAATAAACCTTTTCTTAGCTTTCAGGATCTCCTAAGCTGAAAGGGACCCATTTAATCCTTTGAGCGGTTAAGAATAATTTTAATATGGCTGGCTTCCAGGATGATGTTTTTAGAGCTTTCTTCCATCCCGAAACTCTCATGCCCAAGATTCCACACTTTCTCATCTATGAGACACCCAGAGTTCTCATCTGCCTCTACCCAGCTATTTATCTTTCCTTCCCTTCAGGTAAGTCTTTTTTCCTCACCTAGCCACATGCGTGTTCTCTCTTCTGTCTGCCTTGAGATCATTGCTGCTTCTGTTCCTTTTCCAAAGTTGTGGCTTCTGTCTTCTTCCTTTCTATCATCGGCATCTCATTTTCTGCAAGGTCACACACATCTCCATTCCAATCATGGCTGCGTTTTTTCTCTCTTCTCTGTGTTCCTACAGCTCTGCTCACCTTCCCAACACATGTGAGGCTGTGAAAATTCTGTCTTGTGTTATTTGTACAGTTGTCTTTTAGGGTAGAATTTTAGCAATCTTACTTCATCTCTTGAATCACATACTCCCTTCTCAGTGCCAGGCAGGGCTGTGTGACCAACAAAATGTTTGTGGATCTAACTAACCCCTAACCTGGGCTTTTTTTTTTTTTTGCTTTTGTTTTTGTCCTTAGCCTTTGGACTTAGATGAAATGAAGCACAGGAAGGGGTTAAACAAAGTGGTTAAGAACTAAGACCAAGAGAAAGGTTCATTCAGCTTGCTTCCTGGTTTGCACTGCAGAAGTGGGTGTGGCTTCTTTAAGGTGTTGACTGGGTTGAACTATTTGTGAGTGCAAAGTGGCATACAATAATATTGGCATGTTTATTGTCTCTAAATTTTATCAAGATGTGATTTTATTGAAGACTTTAATACTAATAATGCCATTATTCTGTTTTATGTTTATGTATCATTTTGTATAAAACATAAATATTGTTTCAGGTCTATTGCTCTTTATCTCTTAATCTTAAGAAAGAGATAAAGATTAAGCCTCCAGTTAAGTAGTTATGAGGTGTTTTCATATAGATAGATACACACACACACACACACACAGACACACACACACACACACACACACACCCCCAAAGGTCAGGTATAATTGAATATATTTATTGCATGCAACATGATGTTTTGAAGTATATATATACATTTAGAATAGTTAAATCTATTTAATTAATAAATGCACTACCACACATAGTTATTTTGTGGTAAGAATGTGTAATATCCGTTATAGTCTCATTTTTTGAGAATACACTATGTCACCATTAACTATAGTCACCATGCTGTACAGTAGATCTCTTTATCTTATCTTTCCTATCTCGTTGTAATTACATCTTTTGACCAACATCTTCCCATCCTTTCTTCCCCACTAACCAACCCAGAGTAATCACCATTCTATTCTCTGTTTCTATGAGCTCAACCTTGTCAGATTCCACTTGTGGTATTACACGTGTGGTATTTTTCTTTCAGTGTCCGGCTTATTTCACTTAACATAATGTCCTCCTGATTCATCCAATCCGTGTTGTTGCAAATGACACAATTTCCTTCTTTTTTTAAGACTGACTACTGTTCCATTGTGGACGTATACCGCATTTTCTTTATCCATTCATCTGTTGATAGACACTTAGCTGATTCTATATCTTGGCTGTTATGAACAATGTTGAAATGAACAAAGGGATGCAGATAGCTCTTTTACATACTAATTCCATTTTGTTCAGATACATGCCCAGTAGTGGGATTGCTCAAAAGAAGGCATGCAAATAGCCAACAAGTCTATGAAAAAATGCTCAATATCATTAATTATCAGGGAAATGCAAATTAAAACCACTATGAGAGATTCCCACACACCTGTGAGGATGGCTCTTATAAAAAAAAGACAGGAGATAAGTACTGGCAAGGATGTGGAGAAAAGGCAACCCTTGTACACTGTCAGTGGGAATGTAAATTTATACAACTGTTATGGGAAACGGCATGAAGATTCCTCAAAATATTAACTTTGGCGTTTTAAAAGAGAGCAGGGAACCATATTACAAGGGCAGTATTGCTGAAAGACTAATTTCTAATTTCTTTCCTGCCCATCTTTGACTTAGTAGGCCTGAGTTTTCACTCACAATGTGACACTCTAATAGCTGTGGTTTTGCATGATTGGGAAGGAATGATTTTCCTTGGATTCGACTCCACTTCCCATTCACCTGACTACTTCCTGTTGCTCTCATCCAGTCAACAGCCCAGGGCAGTGCTCTCTGTATAGAAATGTCTGTGGTTGAGTCTCTGGTTGTGTCTCAGGCTTGAAGTAGTCCACCAGGATGTTATATGCCCATGATTAGCGTATTATGGAGTTGTGGGTCATGCGGTGGAAAAAGTGATTCAGTCCCGAGTCAGTGCATCAGTAGCTCAGGTATCTTGCTTGAGACACTGGAATCTTACAATTTTTTTTCCAGTAACAACTAGACATTTGAACTGATTATTCAAAGAAGTGTGCAGAGCCTGCTGGGTGATAGCACCTTTCATTTGTGTCTTCCACTGTCTTCTTGTTCCACTTTTTAATTAAAAGTTGTTATCTTTGTTTGGGGACTTCATTAAATGCCAACGGAGCTTCAAATTTTCCATGAATCTGGTATCTTTAAGATATGAATGAACTAACTGAGTAATCAGTGATGACAGGCAACACTCACCCTGCCCCCATACCAACCACAATAAAATCTAAAGCCACTTGCCCCTCTCTTCACTCAAGTCATTCTGGATTCACATGGGAGCTGGCCTTGCTCTATGTCTTGTATAAGTGACCCATTTTCCCATATGATCTTGGCGCATGTGTGTGGTGTCATCGGCCTTGACATCTGACTGATTCTGGTAGCACTACCACCACGCAGAGTGGATCCTGCTGGACAACTGCTACTATCTTCCCCTGACCGGAGCACTTCTGGCCCAGAACAGTGTAGCACAACTGGGTGAACTTTGGGCCGTCATCTTAGTGGCAGAAGATGGCCTGGCCAACTCTGGTCCTTTGTACATTTTTATAGACTCTGAAAGCACTGACAATATTCTGGTCTCTGACCAGTGGCAACAATGCCACTCTCTTATCCAAGGTTACCCTCTTTGGGGTAAGGAGCACTGGTAATTTCTCATCTCACAGGGATACATAATTTATAAAATCAAGATTACCCCATGTCTCTGTACATGCTAAAATCACAATACTGGACTTCAGAGTTCCAGATTATACAGCTATGGCTCAATTCCTATTAAGGTATGCCATGACCATTGTAATGTAAACTCTTTCTCCAATTACTATCAGGCTGAGTGGGGTTCAGACTCTTTCCAAAGACTTTCCAATTCTTAACTGCTTGCTGAACCTTACCTTTTCATTATTTCTCTTCACTAGGTCCTTGAAAGCTCCTTGAGGCCCAGTCAAAACATGTCTTTGAACAACCAGCATGATTCCTTTCCTCTGTTTTTTTTTTTGGTGGCAGTTACGAGGCTATTGCCTGTACTTCTCCTATTAGCCAATACAGGTCAAAACTGTGAGCCAGATAACAGTTATGACTTTGAGTTGTAAAGATGGGCTATAGATGGTCTCTCCAGCAGTGTGTGTTGCTGCATCCTGTCTCAGAAAGGCAGTGAATACTCACTGCTGAAGGAGAACTTCAAATGTCTGCAGTCCTGCAAGTTCCTCAGTTTAACTCAATATGTGTCTCTTTTACAGTTTTAAACAGAATAATTTAAACAAAATATATTTAAACAAAATAATCACCAGAATGAGAGATCCCAGAGAAGTGACACGTTTGCAAACAATGCTCAACTCAGAAGCACTATATATCAATCCTGTATGTAAACACATGCATATATTTACATGCACACACCTATACATACTGTACATATATTTATAATAATATATATATAGTCTATTACAGCTTTGGAGAGAGTGCACATTGGGCAACGTCAGTGGTAGAATAAGTACTGACAATCTCCACGCTAGCTCTCACTGGTTAAGACAAAACAATGAGACTCAGGATACATATACACACACACACTATATATATATATATATATCTATTTGTATATATATGTAATACTATATAGGATATGTATATATATATATACATATATATATATAGTCTATTACAGTTGTGACACACAACCCATTACAGAATTTCTCTGTCCATATATATGTCTATACACACACACACACACACACACACAGTAGTAGAGTAAACTGCTTATGTACATATTAGAATAATTTTAGGCTGTTATTTCAGAAACACATAATGTTAGAGCTAATCATCACGGCTGTAAGATACTGTTAAAAATGGTGTGTGTATTTTGTTTAGAGAAGAACAGTCCTCAGGGTTTTAAATACTGTTAATTTGGCATGCTCTGTTTAACACTAGTCCCATCAGATGGTCTGGGAGAAAAGGTTTCATGTATTATATTTGGGAGACATGCCAACAGGATTACCTCTTAAAGATTTTCTGTGTACCTTTAGTAAGAAATAAGCTCTGAGAAAACTCTCAGTAAAGAAATCTGTTTAATATTATGTAATTAAATTCTAGTGTTTTTTCCTATTTTTGTTCATTAATAGTTTTATTCTTATTAATTCAACAGATATTTAGCCGAGGGTCTGCCAAGTTTTCCAGATCCAGGGACGCAGCAGTGAATAACACAGATAAGGTGTTTGCTCTCAGAAGCTGATATCATGCAACCTTAAATTTTGTCCCTAAATAATCACAATTAACATCCCATGATACATGTGCTCCATGCCACATAGCTTCAAGTTACTTGACAAGCTCTCAGACAGATTTTGCGTTTTCATTAGAATGCCTCCAGCCACAGTTTGAGATGTGCAAAAATTAGAATTAAAAATCTTCCAGATAGTGAATGATGTGAGAGTTCCTGGCACACTGGGTAGAAGAAGGAGTAATGCAGACTAGACTACGCTTCCCATCTCTCACTCTTTCGGTTCATCCTCAGCATCACAGGAATATTGACTTGTGAGGCCCTTGTCTACTGTCAGAGGACGCTTTCTGCTGACACTTCCTTTCTGTCTTGAATAAACCTGAAGCAAATTTCTGTTTGCGCAACCCCTCCCACAGCCCTGCCCAGAGGGGGAAGTGGTGAGTAGACTTTAGGGTTGTGAAATGATCCATTTTGCCTCATTAATTCTGTGGGGTTGGTTTTGCTTCATTTAATTTCACTGTTCACTGAGCTACCTGGTAATTGGGAATGGCTCAGTTTCTTTTCAGTTCACATGAATGCCATCTCTGTAGGTATTTCCTTGTTACCACTTCACTGGGAACAAATCCACATCCTTGCTTGCACACTGTGACCACATCCAAATCAGGTTTTAGAAATAAGTTTACTATAGCCGTTACACAAAATGCCCCAGTTTTTTTTTTTAAATGAGTTTTGCTTCCATTCCATCTCTCCCATCTTATTGGCTTGTGTAGAAATCCACATTATGGAGCTGAGTTGTTGAGAAGGACTATAGACTGTCCCTGCAGCAGTGTGTGGAGCTGTGTCCTGCCTTGGAAAGGCAACTGAATGCTCATTGCTGAAGGCAAACTTCAAATGTCTGCAGTCCTACAAGTCCCTCAATTTAACTAAATATAAATGTCTTTTTTACAGTTTCAATCAAACTTCAAATTCTGTGCCAGAAATTAATATGCCAGAGCTCCAGCTGACCAGCATTATGAAAAGCATTTCTGCATTCTATGGACTGTGACTATGTGTTTAATATCCAATTAAAGAATAGGGACTTTTTCTGGTAATGATAAGAGACAAACAAAGTAGTAATTACCAAGAGAGAAATGGGTGAGGCCTGATTACAAAGTACAAAATTAAACACTGGGTGAAATTTTCATACTTCAACTAAATTATTCCCAGAGTATTTGTTCCCAAAATAAGATTTTGTTTTTTGGTATTGTATAGCTATGTTCACAATGTACACTTGCCCATATAATTGTACATATAATATATGCAATACTTCCAAAGCATGTATTTTTTTCAGGAACCACTTGGACATTCTGGCGGAGGAGTTGATTTGGTTTGTAATTAGGAATGAAGTTTCCTAATTAAGTTGAGACCAGGTTTCTGCATCTAGGAAATAGGAATTAGGGATGGGCCAGATCTTCCCCAAGTGTCTTTGATTGCCCTTCAAAATCCTCAATGTTCCAGAATCCACATCAGTATACCTATGAACAGTGTCTGTTGAAGTGACGGAACGTTGAACAGCAGCCTGTCTTTGTCTCTTAGGAGACACACATTCTTGACACATCAACGATCAATTTTCAATTTTCTTCTTCCCCTGATACCTTTCAGAGCCATGATTGCCCTGCATTGTGGAATAATAGGGGTAGATGGAGATCAGGTTGGGTTTCAGAGCCTCAGGGACTGTTTTGACTCCATGATGCTTCATGGCATCAAAGGAAAAGCTACCATGTTACACATTCAACTGAGTCAGATGTTCCTGGCATTTATATAGATAGGCATGTTTTCCCATATCACTGTATCTTTTCCGGACCCCTTTTAATGTACCTACCCTTTACCATTCCAACACACATTCCACCAAGGAGGGTCTTTGGGTGTTTTATTTCAGGGGTCCCATCTAAAGCTCTTGTCTTCTTCATTTGTGCTCTTGGTATTTTGTGAAATACACATTCAAGGAGCACCGTGGAAGTTTCCAGACTGTCACAGGCACTCCTGATGTCTTAAGACCAAGTGTGCCACTTAAATCCACGTGTGTGCTCTCAGTATCCCATGTTTAGAGAGAAGAACACAGCAAGGAAGCAAGTTCTATCCATATGGCAACCGAGATAGGCAAAGGCTTCTATCTCCTATGTTATCAAGAGGCCCAAACACCAAAGGGAGACAGAATATATAACCCTCATCTTTTAATTTAAAAATAACCAAAGTTAGAGAGGATGATATGCATCCTAAACAGCCCGGAAAGCTAAAACATTGACAATCAGAATGAAAGCCAATAAGTAAAAATCCCTGCGGCCTAGAAGAGGGAAAAAAAATGTAATAGAGAACCTACTTTACACAGGCATGATGCTAGATACTTTGCAAACATTTTGCTACTTGATTCTTATGACTGCGTTGTCAGCCACATTTTATATATATAAGAAAATGAAAGGTCTTCAAAGTGAAGCAATGTTCCCCATCCATGTAGCTCTTACAGAGAAGAACTAGAACTCTGTTTTGCATCCACCAGGATACATCAGTCTGATTTTCTGTAATAATGGCAATAGCTACACCTCACATTTGAAGAGTGTTTTGAAGTTCACAAGAAACTTTTGGCTGGGCATGGTGGCTCATGCCTATAATTCCAGCACTTTGGGAGGCCATGGTGAGAGGACTGCTTGAGCCCAGGAGTTGGAGACCAGACTAGGCAATATAGCAAGATATTGTCTCTACAAAAAATAAAATAAAAATTGCCTGGCATTGTGAAACATGCCTGTTGCCCCAGCTACAAAGGAGGCTGAGGCAGAAGGATCACCTGAGCCCAGAAGGTTGAGGCCGCGGTGAGCCGTGATTGTGCCACTGCACTCTAGCCTGGGTGAAAGAGTGAGACCCTGACTCAAAAAAAACCTCTCTCTCTCTCTATCTTGCTCTGTCTCTCTCTCTATATATAATATTAATATACAATTATATATAACATACATAATTATATATAACATATATATTAATATATTATATACATTATATCTGGGAAGCAATCTGAGATGAAATGGTAGCTCAAAGTACTGAAATAGAACTTTGTGTGTTTGTAAAGGCCAATCCTCTCTTTCCTTCAGTAATTGCTTTGCCTCCAAAAAGTAGAAATGAAGAATATAAAGGTTGTTCTTCACAATTAGGTTCTATTGGGGAGGTTTATAATTGAACAGGAGTTGATATCACCAATATTAGGATAAAAGAGCAGTGGTAACAACAATGCTTGCCATTTACAGAGAGTCTGCTACACAAGACCCTGTGCCAGATGCTCTCTGCATTTTACAGTCCCAGCAGTCACTCTTAAGAGTGGACAAATCTGCCAGGTGCAGTGGCTCATGCCCATAATCCCAGCACTTTGGAAGGCTGAGGTGGGAGAATTGCTTGAGCACAGGAGTTTGAGACCAGCCTGGGCAATGATGAGATCTCATCTCTACCAAAAAAACAAAACAAAAACAAATCCCAAGCATGGTGACACACACCTGTAGTTCCAGCTACAAGAAAAGCTGAGGCAGAAGGATTGCCTAAGCCCAGGAAGATGAGACTTCCGTGAGCTGTGATCGTGCCACTGCATGAGAGAGAGAGAGAGAAAGAGAGACAGAGAGAGAGAGAGAGAGAGAGAGAGAGAGAGAGAGAGAGAGAGAGAGAGAGAGAGAGAGAAAAGAAAAAACTTAGCAAGGAAAAAGTCAAGTGCACACTAATTAAAAATAAGTGCACACTAATTGCACTTAGTGATATCATCTTAATTTTTCTCATCCTATTTCATTTTTCTTTAAACCATGTATTATATCCTAATCTTTTATCACTTGAATGCCTTTTCTAACAGGCTTCTGTGTTTTTTGAGAATAGAGATGGAATCTTTCACTTTTTGAATCACCTATAGGGCACAGCATAGTACTTTGCATAAAGAAAGATCACAAAAGTAGTTCTTGACTGTATTTAAAAAATGTACTCATAAATCCAAACAATATGTTTCTCTTTAGTCTTATAAAGCCAAGGCTAAGTTCTTACATCAGAACATTTATTATTGGTTATAGCTCTTAGCATGTAGAGATTGATCCACTGAGTCTTGTTCCCAGATAAAAAAATTTAAGACCTAAGGGCATTCTAATTGGGTTTCATATGCTCATGGTTCTAATAAAAAATCCTTGAATAGCTTTGATATCAGAAACGTAAAGAAAACCATCACGCACACATTCAACCATTTATTTTTTTGTCCATGAGAAGTTTGAGTCTCCTGGTGCTACACAAAATTACTCCCCACTCCCTTTTTGAGTCAGGGTCTCACTCTGTCATCTAGGCTGGAGTGCAGTGGTACAATCATGACTCACTACAACCTCGACCTCCTGGGCTCAGGTGATCCTTCTGCTTCAACCTCCTGAATAGCTGGGACTACAGGTGCATGCCTCCACACCTAGCTAATTTTATTGATTTTTTTGGTAGAGATGAAGTCTCATTGTGTTGACCAGGCTGATCTTGAATTCCTGAGCTCAAGCTATCCTCTCATCTTATCCTCCCAAAATGCTGAGATTCCAGGTATGAGCCACTGTTCCTCTGACCTACATGCCCCTTTTATGAGGCAGACTGTGTCCTCATCCTTTATAGAAATTCACGACACTGATTAAAAATCAGAGATGGGCATATGATGTATATCTCAAGAACCCTAAAAATTGCAAATTATTTTCCACTCTTCTTCAATCCATGAGTACTTATTTACCTTTGAAGTATTGCAGGCTTATAATTTATGGAGTCCAAATTATGAGAGCTAATACTGTTTTGTCAAAGCCTTATGTGACATTCCTCTGATTAGGACTGTACATGAGGATTTATTTTCAACAAGGGTACATGGCATGATGTGACATCATTATTCAACATCTCCTTTGAGCCCTGGCAGATGACTTGGAGTTATTATGTACAGGCAGGTTCTCAGCATATTTAATGTGCTTTACCAATAGTTCATATTCTTCCTCACCACAAAATAAATTTAACTGCATAAGGATTATAGACACAAACATATTTCCAACAACTTTTCCTTTCCCTTTTCTTTGGTATTTATCTCCTCATGTCAATTTTGTTTAGTCACGGAAAGAACACATATTTTCCTTTAGTTGTGAGGAGTTTTAGTTAAGTGTGCTAAAAAAAAAAAAAGGTGGAGGATAAAGCAAGGTGCTTTATCTCCTTAATGCTGTTTTCCTTCTCTTTCCAGATGTCTTCTGTGCACTGTTGGCAAGCAGCACGACTTAGAGTGAACTCCAAGAAATGCGTCACTTGCGTTGTGATTCTGCCACATACTAGACATGTAACCTTGAGCAAGTCACCCGGTCCCCTGTGGTTGTCCAACTATGTAAAATCATGACAATGATATAAAAAAATTCACTCTAATAATACCAGATAGATGATTGGTTATATTACTGTTTAGAAACCTATAAAGAGTCATGAAAATATAAGGGTGTTTCTGTTTGCTTTCCTTTTCACGTTCTGTGTCTTTTCAATGCTTTCAAAATCTATTTTTAGTTTACTTGTTTCAATTCTTTTTTGGGAAATCTTTTTGCTTGCCTCTTAAGACCATCTTGATGTATTTGTAGTTTTGATCTACTACATGTATATCTCTAAGTCTTGCTGTTGGAGCCTTTTCCTGAACGTTCTTCTCTCTCCTTCCTTCTTCTCAGCCTCCTTCTTCTCTCTTTTCTTATTGACTTCTGTCCACCGCACACTATTGTCTTCCTCTTCCACATCATGGTGGTTTTTTTCCTTCGCATACCCACTGAGAGACCCAAGAGATTAAAAAAAAAAAACAAAACAACACTCTAAGAGAACTATTACTATATGAATTCCTACCCCACGTTCACTGTATTTGTTTGCAGTGTTTGTACTTAGAATTTTGTTAAGTTTAATTTTTGTTTGTCTCATAAAATAACCGATTGCTTCCGCAACTGCTGCTAGCAGTATGTGAATGTCAAGTAATAAACCCCTCCCGGACATTCCTTTGCTTAGCCTGCCTGCTTGCTAAACCTAGCTTATCTGACATTCCACTCTGCTCATTTAGCAGCTCCCCCATCAATCACAGGTAGCTGAGCGGACCAGACCAATCCCAAGTGCCCCCGTACCCATTAGGAGAAATTAACCTATCATGTAAAAACAAGTTTAAAGTTCTTTCCCCTCCCTCTGTAATGATGTATAAAAACTGCTTGCCATGCTGGATCGGGGCTCTCGTCCCTGAAGCTGCTGCTTCGGGCATGAGCCCAGACTCGAGCCTGAATAAAGACCCTTGTGTGTTTGCATCAGAGCTGGCTCTTTGTTGGTCTCTCGGATTCTGAAATTTGGGTTTAACACCACCTGTTTCTTCCTTCTCTCAGTCCCTATTTTGCAAAAATCAGAAACATTTAAAATTCTAAAATTAATTCATTCTGCTTCATGGATACACTTCATGGGTTCATTCCTGAAACTGTAGGGTCTCCATACACATCTCGTGGCCAAGCTCATCTGCTCCTGTGGCTTGACTAGTCCCTCCTGCCAGTGACTTTCTCTCTGACTCTCAGCCACAGTAAATGTTCACCTCCCTTATGTGCTTGATGACACCTATGAACTTGCTATTATCACCATGCAAGGTAAGTATGCATGTAGGTGTGTGGATATAGAAAGCATAACAATAAACTTGTACATGTCAGAGAATTTTATGGCTTGTAGGGTGTCCATATTTACAAGGTCACACATTGATCCTCACAACAACACTTTGATAGAATCTAGGATATTAAAATCTGATCCATTTATGCAAAAAAAGAACAGAGACAGAGTGAGATGATGACTTACCCAAGTATGTATAGTATCTAAGTGGGCAAGTTGGGACTTGAATGCATGTTTTCTGGCTTTATATCTAGTGTTACTGACCACACCTCAAGAATGCGTCCAGTCAGTTGCACCCTATGAATTAGTAGACATGGGGTTCCATTTCAAGGAGGTTAAGTGGGTGTTAAGACATTTAACTCTCAGCTAATACTCAGATGTGCCTCAGTGTTGAATTAGAGGAATTTAGAATAAAATTATACTATTAGCCAGTCAGGCCAGTTTGGGCTAGCTCATTCTGCAACTCTTAGTGGCATTATGATCAGTGAGATGAAATTTATAGCAAATCAAGGAGTAGGAGCTTCCAAAACTTCATCTCTTCTCATCCTCACTCCACTGCCTTCTCCTGTTTTTTGTTTTCATTGTTTCACCACTGTTGTCACCTGCCAGACAATGAATGAGTCAGTGACATTTATAAAGTGTCCCCTGCAGAGAGAGAACCACATTTTATCCAGGGGCAGAGTTACAAACAGGGAAGAAGACATGATCCTTGGGGTCAAAAATGCCTATGATACATTCTTTTCTGATGGAAAATGAGACTTACACTCAGGAGTTGACAGCAAGTTGTATTAAGACTGACTTTTTCCCATGACAATGTGCTTAGCGTCTGGCAACAAATAACATGAACATTCAGTCATAAAGCAAACATCAGAACAATTTACTGAGCATTACTAAGCATGACTATTGCAGATAAAGAATCAATTAAATAGCATCTGCCAACATAAGCCACAAAATATGATGGTATTCATAGATCTGATTTAGATGTACTCTCAGCTCTATTTCAAACTAGATTCTGGTCCAATTATGACACGATCTTCCTGTATCTTTCTCCAGGCAGTTAGTGAATCCCTGAGAATTTCCTTAAAATGGATGATTGCCATCTGTCTGCTGGCAGTCTAACCACTTTCATGCATTCTGATTTTTTTTTAGTGCTATTAACACTTGCAGTTTGTCCTCTAAATTGGAGATGTGTTTTTTTCCTCCCTAATGTTTGGGTGAGTAACTTTTCTGTGTCGCTGTCTTTGCTAGGAGACCATGGAAGTCTCATTTATTTATATGCATTTGTCTAGCTGCCAGTACGACAGGCTGAAGATCAGATTTGATAGAAGTAGTGATTCTAAAAGGAAATAAGAGGACCAATCTTTCAAGGCTATCTGTAATCACTACTATACCTGGAAAACCAGACTACATTTTCTGAGCAGGATTACATTCTGACAGTTGTAAAAGTCACACACATTTATTCTTGCCTCACATCAAGATTTAGTGGACAGGTTTACTTCAACCATCATGTTAAGCTGGCAAAGTAAGAGAAAGAAGAAGAGGAAAACATGTTCACCACTCTTACAGCTCTAAAACTAATGGCTTAAAAAAAACTAGGCACCCACTTCTTTACATGGGTCATGAGAAAAGCAGCACCCCAAGTAATACTAATGTTGCCATAGTGATTCCAGGATTTGTTTTCTACACTGAAGAAAGATCATGACACCTCTTGGGAGCATTGTTCCATAGGCTAATGTTCTCGAGGGATATGTACTCAAGACATTTCCACATTGGCAATATTGTCAGTCACTGTACAAGGGAATTTTAACCTGAAAATGTAACTCCAGAGTTGATAAACTCATGGCCTTAGCAAGGGTAAGTAGGAACTGAACAGAACACAGGAGGCAGGAAGACATAGACTGAGAAGGAGGTGGAAGAGCAGAATCTATACAGAAATTCTGAAACTGAAGTCTGAAGTGGGACTTCAAAAGCCAGTTAAAAGTTTTTTGTTTTTGTTTTTTTTAGCTAATCAGATCTTGACCAAATTTACAATTTATAATTTCAGGTGAAGGAAATGTGACACATTTCATTTGTTACAACATTGGTTCTTGTGACTTTGCAGCCTCATTTGCCAACCTCATTTCTTGGAAAAGCCATGTGACTGCTGTATGTCCTAGAGAGCAAGTACAGCATCCCTTTTCGAAGCAGACGTTGGAAGAGTTGAGTGTCTACCTGCAGTGGCATGCACAATGTCATCTGGGGCTTAGGAGTCTTCTTTTGGGCCTAAACATAGCTACTTGCTTTCAAAAATTTTCTTTAAGGAAATTCTTCTACCATTTGTATTTTCCTTTCCCTTTCCTCCCTTCTTCCTTTCTTCCCTCCCTCCCCCCCTCCTTCCATTTTTGAGTCGGAGTCTCACTCTTGTTTCCCAGGCTGGAGTGTAGTGGCACTAACACAGCTCACCACAACCTCAGGTACCTGGGTTCAGGCGATCCTTCCTCCTGAGTAGTTAGGACTACAGGTGCATGCCACTACACCCAGATACATTTTAAAACTATTTATAGAGACAAGGTCTTGCTATGTTGCCCAGGCTGATCTCCAACTCCTGGGCTCTAGCAATCCTCTTGCCTCAGCCTCCCAAAGTGCTGGGATTACAGGCATGAGCCACTGTGCCTGGCCCCTACTTTCACAAGAGATCCAGGTTTTATTTTTCCTTCCAGCAACTATGAATTTTCACTTAATATTGGATTAAGGTGATTCTATGAATATTTTGGGATTATATAATTTTAATGGTCACAAAAGAAAAATGATAGACTACTTAGATAAAAAGTGAGAATATTTATTTTCTAGAAGCACAACAAAAGTGAATGAAATAATATAATTATAATGTAATATAATCGCATCACTCATATGATATTTTGACACACCTCTGCTCTCACACCCCACATAGTCGTTCACTGCAGAGTTCTCAGTTTCTTTTCCTTCTGACAACAACTGGTGACACTCAAATGATTCCTGAATTTCACCATCTTTCACCCTTGGCCACTTGACCCAAGAGGAAAAGAAATCCTTTAATTTTATAGATTTCTGTATACAAGTTGCTTACCAAAAAAAAAAAATTGTGCTTCTGTCAGTGTGTTCAACAAAAGACCTGTGGCAGTTGGGAGAACTGAGTGAAGTCAAATTTAATGTTTCCATTAAAGTGTTTGAAATTTTTATTCATGTAAGAAAAATGCCTGTGCTGGAAAATAGATTGAGGCAATAAACAACAATATGGAGAAAACTCTGAATTTCAAGCAGTTTTAAAAGGGACTAGTTTCCACAGGCCAGTTTGGCAGCATCTTAAAAAAAAAAACCCTGGTAGTTCAATTTAAATTTTGTAGAAGAAAACTGGATTTCAAGTTCCTGGAGTCAGCCAGTGGGGAAAGTTTATCTTAAGGGGGAATTGTGAGCCTAGAATAATAGCCAGCTTGGGGTGGTTGCAAGCATTTCAGGTGACACGAGGGAGAGAGCCTTGCCTTTATTTATATGTTGTAGAGATGAGATCTTGCTATATTACCCAGGCTGGTCTCGAACTCCTGGGCTCAGGCAGTCCTCTCGCCTCAGTCTCCCAAAGTGCTGGTATTATGGGTGTAAGCCACTGCACCTGGCTGAGAAACTTGTCTTAAAGAGCCTGAAAGCGAAGCAGGAAGCCCCAGACAGCACAGGGAGTAGCCAGACACATGTTGTGTGGGTGGGAACGTGATGTGTACATAGGAAGAGCCCATGGAGAGCCTAGGGGGCCACGGAGACCAGGGAAGCTGAGAATGACAGTAAGACTTAGAATTTTAGGACACAGACTCTGAGACTGTATATATCAGTGACTATGAAGAAAAGTCGAAGAGTGGAATGAGGTGATGGAAGCAGGCATGAGAAAAGGAAACAAAAGGACAAAAACTATTTTGTGTTGATATAAGAGAGAAGGCTCTCAACAAAAGAACCTTTTCCAAACGAAGACATAGGAAGAACCAGTTCCACAGCACACACTAGGAGCTGTCCAGCAAGACCATATGTGCTAGGGATCCCCAACAAATCAAATGTTTTTGGCAATTCAAATTCATAAAAATAAGACAGCTGTGCTCTGCTTTAAGTTGTTCCTGAAGAATGAGCTGGAGATGGGGCCAAGTCTGCCACAGAAACTCCATGGTGATTCCACTTAGTTGGAAAAAAATTTTAAAAACAAAGTTCAGTAGCTTCAAATGGAAGGAGCGAACCTGGGAGATACAGTGCTCTAATAGTAGACATAAATGGGCAGGAATACTTGCCTTGCAAAGTGACTGCAAAGTTGAAAGTTTTGGAGTAGAAATATGAAGTTCAACCATGGCAAGAAAAGATATGGTCAGCAATTCTCAGTAGCATTTTATTTCAGGGCAAGAAAAGATTGCAAATAATATAGATGATAGCCAAACAGCAACAACAATCAGCTCAGTAAGCCATTTGAATGGGGCTGGGCATGGTGGTGGCTCATGCTTATAATCCTGGATTGTTTGAGCCCAGGAATTCAAGACCATCCTGGGCAGCATAGCGAGAGCTCATCTCTACCAAAAAAAAAAGAAATTAGCCAGATGTGGTGGTGTGTGCCTATAGTCCCAGCTGCTCAGGAGGCTGAGGCAGAAGGATTGCCTGAGCCCAGGACATCAAGGGTTGTGGTGAGCTGTGGTTATGCCACTGCACACCAGCCTGGGTGACAGAGTGAGACTCCAACTCACAAAAAAAAAGGAAAGAAAATAAATCATCTGAATGTAATTGACAACGAAGAAGTGTTTCAGTGGTAAAAAGTAAATCGTCTGCCATAAAAAGGGAATTTTATATAGTCTTTGTGATTAAGAAGGCTAATTTAGAATAAAGTATTCAATTTAGAATAAAGTATTCCAAATTATGATTTGCAGAGTCCAAGGAGATAATTTGTCTCTGTCTCTATTTATGATGGATTTGCAAGAATCATATACCTGTTTGGGAATATCTTTGGTGGTAGTTTCAATAGTGTATGGGAAATAGTGGAAATGAATATCTCAGAGACACAAGGAACATTAATAATGGTGTTTCAAAGGAAGAGAAGGAAAAGGTTAAAAACTGCTACCTTCACTGTTGGAACTAATTTTTGAAATCTGCTCATGAATTTGAATTGATTTATCAATTCAAGAGTCCCTTCTCAGTTCACCCACTATTCCCCTTGTAAGAACCATCTGTTATTGTTGACTATTTAATGTAGGCATTCCCAAATCTCTTCTCATTCTCCCCAGGTGATTGGTTTCCTTTGAAAACACCCTTTCTTTAAACTTCATGTCTCTACACCTATCTGGATATCTGCACTTCTAGTTCTAATTTCCATAGCATGATTGGATCCAAGTCTTCAATTACTCATTATCATACTTGTTGAGGTCCTAAAATCTAGAGAATTGCTGAGCACAGTGGTGCTGTATTTGGAATGCAATAAGGAGTCAGTTAAGCAGAGAGGTGTGAGGATAGCATTGCTGGTAGAGGACACATGCCTGGAGATGTGGGGCTCCATGGATCACATGTAGAAGAACCCCAGGAATGTGGTGTGGGGGTGGAGGTTCTGGGGGGTGGGGAGAGGAGTGGGCAGCATCACAGAAGTGGATCGATGGGGGTTAGGTCAGATTAAGCCTTTTGTGCCATTGCAAGGAGCTGGGTTTTGGTCATAAAGGGAACTTTTGAAGGGTTTTAATGAGAGATATGACGTGTTTGTGTTTCCCTTTTAGAAAAATTACTTTGGTGTCACAGAAGAGAGTGGACTAAAAGGGACTTATTTTGGAGGACAGGGTCAGTTTGAAAGTCGCTGCAGGGACCCAGATGGGAAGTGTTAAAAGGCCTCAACTAAGGTGCTGGCAGTGTGGGTTTAAGAGGTCACAATTTAGAGAAACATTTAGGAGAGTGAATCGGGAGAGATTTATCATTAATTGGACATGGAAATGGCAAGGGAAATGGAGGGGTCAAGGGTGACCATTCCTGACTAAGAAAATTGAGGAGATGGTGATATTTTTCATCAAGAAAAGGAAAATGTAATGGAAGAAGGTTTTCAGGAAAAGATGATAAATTAAGGTCATCCGCA
>NW_007251721.1:198535-213521 GCF_000164805.1 Carlito syrichta
CACATCACCACCACCACCACCACCACCACCACCACCACCACCACCACCACCACCACCACCATAATGCTCTTGCTTGAGAAGAAGCAAGTTATACTCAAATACAAATTCACCTATATTTCTAGTGACAAGTCCTTGCAAAATGTAGTTTTGTTTTTTCTTTAATGGATCTTCAATACACCATCTGGGTTGCCCACACACTTCCTAAAATATGGAGATGGTCTATGTGGCATGGACACTTTTTGGTGGGTGAGTAGTTTTGTAAGTCTGCTGTTTACATCAGTGATTTTGCTGTCCTAGCCTCAAAGAACTTTGGGGACAGAACATCTTATGAAATTATGGTACTTAAAAGGTCTGACATCAGATTAGCACTTCCTGAAAAGAATGTTTTCAAAATAGGGAGTTTGGTTGGAATTATCTTCAGTTGGCTAATTTTCAATGACCTTAAATGCACTTTTGTTTCCCATGTGCCCATCCATATGATTTCCTCACAATCCTGTTTTTTAACAATGTCCCCGTTGACTTACTGGCATATAATTCTTCCTATCGTCCACCATTTCTTTAACAAACAGTTTGGCACACTTCACATTCCTGATGGCTAGCCCTGGCATACCTCAGTTTGTGGATGTGCTTCTAGCCTCTCCCATGACATTGCTCTTAGAGATTTGTGATGTCAGGGTGGGGCTGAACAGCTCAGGCTAGACTGGCCTCCTTTTTGCTTTGTGAATTGAATATTCCAATCATTGGACTCCCTGTCTTATCATTACCCTGTTGACTCACCTTGAGCTTGCAGGTGGTCAGAACTACAGAATCTTTTCATGTATGTTGTCTTTTAGCCACATTCTTGTTCAGATGCATTTTGATTTCAAGAGCTGAACTTTATACTTTTTTGTAGACTTGATGCATTTTTCCAATCTGTGGTTTACAAAAATAACATATGAAGTATAGTACAAAACCATAAATATTAACAAATACACATAAGACACCTCTATTATATCCAATATTTGGCACATATATGTAATATCTAAATTATATTCAATATTTATGTGTCTATAATAAATGTAAATATACATTTACATATTATATAAATTTAAATAAATGTAAATATATTATATTATAATATAATATTATATTATAAAATGTAAATATATTGTAAAAGTTAGATATAAAAATAAAATAAATACATATGTGTAGGTACTCAAGCACACACATACACAAGTATGCATATATATATGTGTTTATATGTATATATTTGCCAGATAACAGGTCCTTTTTTTTTTTTTTTGAGACACAGTCTTATTTGTCACCCAGGCTAGAGAGCAGTGGAGCAATCATAGCTCCCTGCAGCCTCAAACTCCTGGACTTAAGCAATCCTCTTGCCTCAGTCTCTCAAGTAGTTATAATTATAGACATACACCATCACACCCAGCTACGTTGGGTCTCACTCTGTTGCCTAGGCTGGTCTCAAACTCTTGGGCTGAAGTAATCCTCCTACCTTGACTTCCAAAAGCACTTGGATTACAGGTTTGAGCCACTATGCCTGGCTTAGCTTGAAAAAATAATACTTATTATTATTTTTGTGAGAAAGGGACATGGGACATTTTGTTCTGGGTGAGTGGAGTGATGGTTACTAAGACACCAGTCTAAAGCCAGACCTTTCCCTAGGAGGGCAGTGCAGCTCATAGTCCAACTGTGTGGTCCTTGGTAACTGGTAGGACAGCATGTGAGCACAGCTTGCCTGAAGAGTGGATGGGGGAGGGCTTGGAAAGTGAAAGAGAATAGGAGGAGCCCACAGCAAACATTGTATAGTGTTGTGGGCAACCAAGGGGCTTTGCAGGGGAAGCCCTGGGTTGGCTCAGCCTCAGGTACTCATCCTGGGACATTTGACAAGTTGCCTCACCCTAAGCTCTCAGTTTCCTCACTGGGGACAATGTCTACTTGGAAGTGTTGTTGAGAAAGTGAGAAGGACACCATGCAAATTAGCTAGTATATGGCAGAGGCTCAGTGTTGTGTGGTGGCCAGCCTTGGCTGAAGTTAGATGTCTCACTTTGAGTCCAACTCACCAGTCTCAAAGTGAACCTCTCTACACTGTGTTTCCACATCTATGGAATGGAGGAATCATAGTACTCACATTGCTATGCTGCTGAGGAGACTGGATGTAACAGTGCCCATGGAGTGTCTGGCCAAATGCCTTGTGCAAAGTAAACCCTGGATCAATCAGTTTTTGTTAACAAGTCATTGTTACCAATAAAGCAGTGATTGTTAATACGCAATCACTATCATGTTTCTATTTCCAATATTGCATACAACTTTTCCCAGGGTTAAAGAATGCTTTTCAATAAGTAGAATCTTCTTGAACTGTTTCTTTTGGAATTTTTTCTTTTTTGGTCCTTGAGCAAAAATATGGCTACAGTAGATTTTTGTTACACCATTACAACCTGCAAAGGCAACTTATAGAGCTTGTGGTTCAAAATCTCTTTAGTAGGAGATCTTGTAAATAAAGCCAAGTGAATTGTGAGCTTGAAAGGTGGAGTTATCTTGAAAGTACTATGCTGCTTTTGATTTTATTCTGGAGAAAAAAGGGGCTCTGTGAGGGTTCCAGGGCCCTCTAGAGAACAGACTCATTCAGAACTGGCACCAGAGCTTCCTGAATAGAGACCACTCTTGTCTCCCATAGAGACAAATTGCTGTTAGGAGCCATGAAATACAAGATGCAAAATGGTAGCCAGAGCCTCCTATGAACCATTTCTTACACTTGCTCTAGTTATGAGGTTCTATCTTAGCATCATTTTTTTTTCCAGAGTTATTTTCACATTGAATGTGATGTTGCTACTGTGGTTTCAGAGGCTTCTGACAGCTGTGGCTTCAGTGTTTTTAATTTCCTCTTGTTGCAATAGTTTGACTTAGAAACTCAGCCATGGGGACTTGGGGACGGGCTTCACATTTTGTGTGTCTGTGTCTTTACCAGGCTACCAAAAAGCTCTTATCAAAGGCTGGAATCTAGGCCATTAAGAATGATTATTAAATATCAGTGGGAGAGGTATCTGGCTCAGGACCTCAAACTTCATTCTTTCATTTATTATCAAATACTTAAGAAAGCATCTATTCTGTATCAGGTGTCAAATTTTGTTGGAATGAAATAATAAATATGATCTTCCTATCCTCCAATAGCTTTCATTCTGGTGGGGAAGATGGACAAATAAGTAGTACTAAGTGCAATGACTGTTAAGTCCAGGTGCTCTGGTATCATTGGAAAAGGGACTCTAGTCTAGTGTTTCTGGGAATTGGACACTCAGAGAAGTACTTTGCAGAGCTGAGATGAGTTCCACTTGGGAAGCAGTTAGGGGGAAAGGCGAGTGGAGTGGGAACATCTGGCAGAGGGAAGAGTGTGCTTGGGGGGTCTGGAGGTGAGAGAGAACATGGTGCATTTGGAGGAACTGTATGAAGTTCAGCGTGAGTGGAGCATGGATTCCAGGGGGCGGATTTGGCAAGATCAGGCCTGGAAAGCAAGGCAGTATTTCATCATAACAGCTGTAAAAGCCAGATGAGAGAGTTTCATCCTGCAGGGCGGTGGGGACACATTGAAGGGTTTTAATCAGAGAGAAAATGATCCGACATTTCAAGGCCCTTTTCCAGAATCCACTCAGGAGACCAAATTACAGACCTGAAGATTGCTTGATGAGTAAAACACTAGAACAAAAGAGCAGAGTGATCTGAAGACACATTCCCGACCAGCTGGGCGAGCTGGGTGATTTGGACCTCTAGGATCCTGGGATATTCTGTCTAAAGAACTGGTCCAGCCATGAATAATCCTTCCCAAATACCAAGAGCAGCCACTCTCTGGACAACCATTCCCTCCAAGGTTGTCATTGCTTCATCGACACTGCCCTGTTCTCAAGATGAGTGCTTATTTCACATGGTTACTTGTCAGATGTACATTTTCCCAATGAACTCAGACTCCATTCATTAGCAACACATTCAGACTTCATTTCCTCAGGTGGGTAGGTTACCATGGGAACGACACCACAGAGGAGCTCCTGCGGTCTCACTGTGGGGATGGACTCTCTGTACTTGTGACTCCTCAGCCCCTGCCACAGAATAGCAGTAAAAACCACAAAGACAAAAATGCCTGACTGGAGAATAAGCAGCATGGGGCTTGGAGCCCTTGAGATGTGGAGTAGGAGAAGTTAGATTTGATGTCTTTTCTTCTACCTACTCACTATTCGACTTCAGGCGCGTGATGTCACTAATCTGAACTTTAGTTTCCCTGTGTAAAATGGAATGAATGGGGGTCATCCTCCTCTGGCGACCAAAAAGACTAGATGAGTTAATGTCTCTGAAAATGTTTCATAAACATTTGCTTTACAAAAAGAGCAAAAAAATAAAGCCTGTGTTAGAATGCTTATTGCTTTGCAAAAAAAAATTACTTCCACTTTTCAAATCTGATCCTCCAAATAATCCTTTTTTATAAGAAAACTGAGGCTCTGGAAGATGAATTGCTTTGCTCATGATCAAGGAGCTATGAAGGTGGAAACAGGATGGATTGTCTGCTCTTCTGATTTCTAGACCAGCGCCCTCACTACCACACTGTTCAGATTCTTAATGCAGAAGTTCATCTTGCTGGCTTCCACTACTCAATCAAGGACTCTGTGTACTTTCCTCCCTCGGAGTTGGAAGTGCAGACACTTAATTATAACTTTCGATTGCTTGAAATTATAGGGCTATAGAGTGACTGGCACGTGTTTCTGAGGAAAATCATATTCTAAATCCAGAAATAACTACCTCCTTTTTTTCATATTCAAGAGGCATGCAGGGACCTGGCACCATGCATCATCTACTCGCAGTGTTTCCTAGGATGACTTGTGAGCTTGGAAAATAACTGCAGACATAAAGCGTGGGTTATTATGTCATGCTTCTCCATCCAATCATTTAGGTTTTAAGTGATGCCACCCCAGATCTTTGGGAAGAACACAGAGGGCTTATTTATGGCTTCTTGATAATAGTGAGAGCCTTGGCCTCCCACAGAGGATCACATATCAGAGAAGGCAGGGTATTGGGCACAGGACACATAATGGAATGACAGGTGGCAACGTCAGAAATTCATGTGGAAACAACAATTTTTCAAAAAGTAACAAATCTATTTTACAGTACTAGAGGATTTTGATATTAAGGTATTGAAAGGTCTGTATCCCTTTGAAGACTTCGGGGAAGAAACTGCCTTTTCCTAGCTTCTGATGGTTCCCAGCAATCCTAGGCATGCCTTGGCTTCCAGCTACATTCCTGCCATCTTTGTCTCTGTGCCTGTCCTTCCACATCTGTCTCTGGCTTCTTATGACCATCTTCCCTGTGTGCCAGTCTCTGACTTACCCTTTTCTTTTTCTTATAATGACACCAGTCATGGGACTTAGGGCTCTCTCTAAGCTGGTGTGACTTCATCTTAACTAATTTCATCCACAAGGATCTTATTTCCAAATGAGGTCACATTCTGAGATTCTGGGTAGACATGAATTTTTGGGGAACATCATTCAACCCACTATAAACCAGAAGAAAATATAAGACACTTTAAGCAAGTGAAGAGTCTTGAAGATAAATCATTTTGAAGGCTAGTATCAACTCAGTCATTGGATTTTCATGAATTCCTACTAAGAGTAGCACACCTGCCCCCATCAAATGGCCCTACACCACTGATAGCTACACATAAGGGAGGGCCCAGTCCTTATACGCTTTCAACACTCTTCCCCAGTGTTGGCAAGGCGAGCCTAATCACCCAAAACTGGCCACTTACAGGAGCAATTCTAGGAGACAAGCTGTAATTAAAACTGATTGCTAGAGCAGAGAACACCACCACAAATCTCATATGATCAGGAAACATTACTTTTTAAAAAATGGATCTCCATGTGAGGAAACTTGAAATTTGGTGTTTTTTTCTGTGAATACTGGCCAAGAACAGATCAAAGCATTTGTATTGGACTGCAAAAGATGATTAAGATTCAGGAGATGGAGAGAGTCTTTTTAGAGGAAACAGTAGAGAAAAAAACACAAGTAATGACCCACCGGTGTGAGCAGTCCTACTGAGTGTGCTGGAAAGGCTAAAGCAGAGGGTGTTGGGAGAAGGAACAGAAAATGGGACCTCCTTTCCTGATACCATGCTTTCCAGGCTTTGGCATGGACATAACTTCCTGGTGGACCTGGCATAGGTAGGTGATTTTCTTTATTCCTCCCACAGCACCTGGTCCTTATCTTCAGTATTTCACCCATTTTAGTGGATTTGTTCAGTCGTGTCCATTAGACTGTGAATTTTCCAGGAGAAGGCTCTGCGTCTTCTTTGTCTCCTTGGTGTCAAGCACCTGCCTGACCAGGACTCACTGAATGTTTGAATAAATGAAATGCCAAGAGCAGGGCAAGACTGCATAATGGGGTTCAGAAAGCCCTTGGGCATGTTCCAGAATTCTTCAAGCAACTTTGGTGGTTGAATGGAAGGTGCAATTTGTCTTTCCCTTCTTCTTGATTCCTCTGGGATCAGGCAGGCATTGAGGTGAATAGAGAAGGACCAATGTGTATCTATATTCATCTTGTTTTTTCTTATTTAATCCGGAAAAAGTATAGATGCTCATAATTTTGAGGAAGGCAAGGACAAAGCATTGAGCAACTCACATAAATTGTTGTTGGAATTTTCAAACTTGGAATAGTTTGTGGACCAGAACTGGTGGTGGTGGGGGTGATAAACATGTGAGGACAGTGGGAAGGCCCTTAAGCTTGGTACTGTTACAGCAGTAAGTAAATTACTGAGAACAACATTTCAGTGAGGGATTGCACTATGATGTTTGTCTCTTTATTCTCCTGCCTGTAAGAGGGTTCCCTCCTCTCACTGGTTGCCATGTGACTGTCAGTATTGCTAGGGGAGATGCGAGGGGGAGGCATCTTCTGTGTCTCTGCCAGGTTGGGCCATGTGATTTCTTCGGCTCATGGAAAGTGAATGGATATGGTATCTACTAGGTCAGGGAAAACCTTTAAGGGCAGTGGCTCTTACTTCCACCAAAGGATGGGGGTGACAAACATACAGGTTGCTCCCTGGAATGAGCAGACCCATGCTTCAGAGCTGCAGCTTGGAGTAAGTGGCAGGAGAAACACAGTTTACACATAACATGAACGAGATGTCAACCTCTGTGCAGGAAATAAGTCTTGATCCTGTAAGCAACTCAGATTTGGGGATTGTTAGTACAGCAACATTTGCCAATAAAATTTTAGATTTGAGTCATTTCAAAAGATCTACTTTAAAAAGAGTTGTAAAAAAAATTAAAACTAAATGCCCATTGTCTTAACAGAATGCGTTGTATTTTTTTTTTTAATGCTTTCGTGTTGTTATTTCACTGAATTCTGGTTGTCATGTTGTTAGGATAGGTATTGCAATCTTCATTTTGTAGATCTGGAAGTAGATATGACTTGTCCAAGTCTCACAGATCCAAAGGGCACAACAGGAAACTGAGTTCTGGGTTTTTCATGGATGACCTCAGCCTCATGCCATGGCTTCCACCTAACCCAGAGGGGGATAGCTAACTGAATGCTGGTGATGCCTAAAATTCTACCAGTTAGGGATTCTGATCTGGTCAGAGCTACAGTAGGCTTCAACTGTGAATCTTTGACTTGCAAGAAGGGAAATTTAATGCATATAGGGATGACCATCCAGGATGAGTCTCCATACACAGTCTTTACTACACACAGTAAACTAAGGCACTCAGACACATTCCCACACGTCATCATAGGAATTATACAAGTCAACATTTTTGGTTGCAAGTGGAAATGATGTGATAAATATTTATCAGCAAGAACTATAAAACACTGACCAATAAGGAGGGACTCCATGAGCTGGACCATCTCTGGTAGAGGGTTTTTCTGTGCTCTTTGGAGAGTATCTAGAACTTTGTCAACAGAAGTGGTAGGATTAGGGGGGTGGTATTCATTATAGTGATCCAGGGTATTTGACCAACCCATCTAGAACTAGTTTAAGGCTTTAACCGTTGGCAAAACTGAATCAGTGCATAATAATTAAAACAGTTATATTTATTTGCAAGAAGAAAACTGATTTATTTGGAGGCTATTTGGTAGTTCCCACAATTGTAGATGAACCTAAGGGACCAGACCTGGAAAGGTCTCAAGGGAGGTGCTGTAGACTCCTGCTATAGGCTGATCAGGGCCTGGGACTCACTTTGGGGAGGTTACCCTTGGGTTCTCGTCTGCAGTGCAGCAGGAGCCATCACCTCCAGTTTGAAATCACTCTCTGGGATTCAGGATCTTGAGCAGGAACACTGGCCACTTGACAACCTTTAGGTATCAGGGAAGAAAAGCGTCTTTCCCTCTTCAGTTTCATACCAATCGTGGCATTATCTCCAAGTAGGAGAGGAGTTTAGCTGCTGGGCAGCCGGCATGGCAGAAGTCTCTTTAGGAGATGCCCCAAGTACCTCCCAATGGTTGACCAACCGCTGGAAGACAATTTTGAGGATAGGTTGTGCTTTTCATCTGGACAGACACAACTTTGTTAAGCATTTCCATTGTGCGCTGCATTTTTCCTTCACAAATCAGGGCAACGTTCAATCGAATGGTCCATATTTGTCTTCAACTGATTACAAGCTCCATAAAGGTATGGCTCTGATGTCCTACTCATTGCTGTATTCCAAATCCTAGCCCTCAACATCATTAATTCTCAACAAATGAAATGAATAAGATGCATTACACCTTACTATATATATCTTTCACACAGAAAATGAACTTTCTTGGGCAGTTTTTTATTTCTATATTTTTTAAGGCAGGTACTGTGTTAGTTTGCTAGAACTTCACAAAGTACTATACACTGAGTGGCTTAAATGTCAGAAATTCATTGTCCTGCATGTCTGGAGGGAGAAGTACAAGATCAAGTTGTGAGCAGTGTTGGTTCCTTCTAGAGTTTGGGGAAGAATCGGTTCCAGGTCTTTCTCCCAGCTTCTGGTGGTTGCGGGCAATCTTTGGCACTCCTTGTTTTGTAGAAGCATTACCCTGATTTCCACTTTGCATGACATTTCCCTATGTGCATGTCTGTGTCCTAATTTCCCCTTCTTATAAGGATAGCAGTCATGTTGGATTAGAGCTCACTCTTAACTTGATTACCTCTGTAAAGACCCTGTCTCTAAATAAGGTCACATACTGATGTACTGTAGGTTAAGACCCCACATATCTTTTTTGAGGAGACACAATTCAACATGTAACAGGCATCGTGATTTTTTTCCTATAATTTTTTGAGTCTTGGCAACTGTTATTAAATATATCATTGAGAAATCCAATAAATTGACAAGTTAGGGAAAGAGTAAAGAAAGATTGATAAAAGGGGTCAATAGCATCACTTCCACTCACTCTCCTAGGATAGACAACGTGGACCCCGACTTGGAGTATGAGGAGGGGTGGTCTTATAGTGCAGGTCAACTTCCTGACAATGTAGCTTGTTCTGTTGGCTTTAGACAGTTCAGATCAGCCTGTGATAATGAGCTCAAACCAAGTGATGTCCTGGATTGCACCCCAAGGAATCCCCAGTAGGCAACTCTAAAAGATTCATTCCTCCTTTGCATCTGGAAGAGATGGTTCTGGAAGACAAGCAGAGTTCCCATGCTATTTTTATTTAGCAAGTAGAAGAGAAAAATCTTTCGCTGCACCTGCTAAATTTTGCTCCTCATTTGAATGGAACAGATCACTGTCTGCCTCATGGAACAAGTGTTCTTCTCCCTTAAATGGCAGACATAAGTTCAATGGTATCAGATCAATACTAATTTTATATTTCGGCTCAGGATTTATTTGCTGCAAAGCAGCACTGAGTGAGCCATTCTGTCTGCTGTTAGAATTGTGAGGATATGTCCCATGTGGGAGGCCGGAGGGCCAAATGTTCCCCTAGACAGCATCTCTAGGGCACGGAGCTAATGCTTCTGCCAACAAGAGAAAATACTCAGGTTGCACCCACTAGAAAGGAATTCTTTCTTCACAGATTTTTATTAGCTATAAATTTTCTGTCTGAAGCCTTGACACAGGCAGAGGGAGAAGCTAAAATAACTGAAGGCAACAAACCAACTATGGATAAGTGAGCAGAGTGTGCAAGTGTGCCCCGCTTAATGGAGCGTGTTGGTGGGGACAGTCCCTGGAGACAGCTCTGAGGAAGAACGGTTGGATGCAGCGCAAAATGAATTGGGGACTCGAAGGAAGAGGATTACACCATAGTTAAGGGACATTTTTTTTTTTTTAAACCAATTCACATTTCCATCTCGCATTTCTGCAATGTTCTGCTATATTGGATTTTCTGACAGAGCTTTGAGATCCCAGGTAACTATACCCAGAATGAAATGAATTGATTTTTTTTCTAGGTGTGTGGATAGAAACATTTTTTCCCCCCTCTGGCAGTTGGTTGTGGCTTTGTTGCTGGGTAGGAGAGGCCATTCTGAGGCAGACCAGCTGGGAGGATGGTATATCCCTGGGAGGCCCTGTGATATGGGGGGGAACAGCAAACACCAGGGCAGTCTTGGGTGGTGGTGTGGGCTGCCCTTTGGTGAGGGATTTGGGATCCTGGAATTCAGTTCTCAGGGAAAGATTCCACTTGACCAGTTGGAAAAAGAGCCGCAGTCAAGTTAAACCTCATGAAAATGCCTTTTTGTGTGCCAAAAAGATTGATGATTGGCAGTCTCATGGCCTGTGGCACAATCAAGTTGCCATGTGAAATTGACCATGACACCAGGTGAGAGGTGTGCCTCTGCTGGCAGCAGCTGGCCTCACTGGCCCTTTGTCTGCTGCTGCCCCTCCCTCTCCGACCCCAGCCTCAGTCGCTCAGTCACTTTACACAGCAAGAGTTGCCGGACAGTGTTCCAATTGCTAAGCCCTAGGAAAAGATTCCTAAGAGTATCTAGCGGGTCCAAGACTTCAAAACTATATCATACTTTATTATTTCTCCCATTCATGTCTTATCAAAACTCTCATATTTTCCCCCAGATCCCCATTTATAGTTAAGTTTGTGTAAAAGTAAAAATATTATAGAAAATTTAGTCATTCTAGGGTGTGAAAATTGTTACCTCAACTTTCATGATATTATTTGCTGCATATTATGGCTGAGATCATGGATGCTGGATTTGAATCCTGGGTTTTCCACTGGGGTTTAGGGCAAGCTACTTATTTTTTTGCTCTCTTAATTTCCTCACTTGTAAACTTCACTGTTGATTTTCACTTGTAATATGTTTTGAAGAAAGGGTCATTGTCAATTGGCATGTTGCCCGCTCCTGTGCCTGATGCCAAGATGTGACCTGCTGCAAGATGTTAGTATTTTATTAACCTTAAACACACTGAATGCCTGCCTGTGCCAGGGTGTGTGTTTTTGTCCCTTCAATCTACTATTTGCCATCTTTGTTTTCAACTCACAGAAGTTTCTTGCTTTGTCCGAGTGCTGAGTTGGTAGGCAGCAGCTTAGAAGACAGAATCCTGGTACTAGAATTCCTGATCTAATGTTCTTCCCGTGACCTGCCATCTGCTCCAAAAAATGTCCCAGCACTGAGCCTACACACAGTGCCGTGTGCCCAGGACAAGAGGAGGACCTGAACGCTGGACTGAGTACTCCTCTGATGATATGGTTTGGGGCAGCCTTTCAATCTTTCTGAGCTTCAGTTTCCTCATATGGCTTAGACATTCTACAGATTTGCTCTAAAACGACACATTTTAAGGACGTTAACACCAGTGTAAACTTTGTACTAAGTTTTGTCTCAGTTCCTCACCGTGTAAGCACAGGGGTTGTTGTCGACAATCCTTCCTGAGTCTTTTGAGAACTTCTTACTCTCTTCCTTAGCATCCTTGGCATCTTCCCTCCTCCCACCATGCACTGACATTGTGATGAGCTTTACGACATTTGGAATAAGGCCTTTGTGTATGAAATTAAATGTCAACCTGCTTGAGTTGCCTCCAAATTTCCCTGGGAAACCTATGCTGGCATTTAATCTCTGATTAATATTATACTGTAAAACTTCTTGAGCCCAATATGCTTTTGTCGAAAGCTTTTCTTTTTCTTAAAGAAGTCAGGGAAGTTCACACTAGAGAGCTTATAATGTAAGCTCAGTTCTGTTCACCCTTGTATTCTTGCAGATGCTGTGTGCAAGAGTGATATATCTTCAGATCTGAACTTGGCCTGGACCACTGATGTGAGCAGTATAATTTGCCATGTGCTCAAGAGCCCCCTTTCTATGTGTGGCTAAGGTCAGTGTGATTTGCTTGCTTAAAACTCTGGGAAGTGTTGAGGATTTTCTGAGGGTTGAGGTGTTGTCTTTTCATTAATATGCTGAGAGAATTTCCATGTTCTAAGACTTTTGGTTTCTGACTGATGATCAGTTCAGAATGGAGGATGCCTGTGATCCGCCAGAGTTAATGGTCTTTCAAAACCTAATTTCAGGGGGAAGATCTACAGAGAATTAATAGTAAGAAAAATGTGTATGGGATCATATTAATCAGTTTGTGATCATTCAAACTCCAAAAGAAATTTTCCTTTGAAAACAACTAATTTGCACAGCCTTTCAGCCTGTAATGGCACTCTATAAATTATCAGCAGAAACTTTATGTCAAAAGTCATATGCTCTAAACTTTACATTTTAACCTCTGTTTAGCTGGTTTTAGTGTCTGGAGACCAATTTTATCTCCCCATAACCTCCACCTTTGACGCTTTGAAGACACTGTTTCATAGACGGGTTTCCAGCATGATTTGCCCTCAGGGACACTTTTTTTGAGACAACTTCCCCTCAAGACTTCCCCCATCATTTTTTTTTTTTTTGAGTTGGAGTCTCACTTTGTCACCCAGACTGGAGTGCAGTGGCACGCTTCCGGCCACCGTAACCTCGACCTGCTGGGCTCCAGCGATCCTTCCGCCTCAGCCTTCTGAGTAGCTGGAACTACAGGCGTGCACTACCACGCCTGGATAATTTTTTTGATTTATTGTAGATATGAGGTCTCGCCAAGTTGCCCAGGTGGGTCTTGAACCCACGGGCTCAGGTAATCCACTCACCTCGGCCTCCCAAAGCACAGGATTACAAGCTGAGGCACCGAGCCCAGCTTCCCATCATATTTTAAGAAGACTTCTTTTGGAATCAAAAGGCCATGAAGCTCACCTGCTGGCAGCTTGTACGGCTGGGAGGACTTATCCCAGATCAGCCTGAGCTGCAAGCAGGCCTCTCACAGGTACACTGAGTATGGTACTATGGTCTCCACATAATCCAGATGGGAGCCAAGAAGTCCCCTTTGACCTTGAGTCATTGAAGCCAAGCTGTGGTAACTGGCATGCCTTTGGTCCTACTATCAGTACTGAATTTGAGGAAGGTTTTTAGATATACCACTCACTGGCTATTACTTAATTTCTATTTTAAAACTTAAGTTTCCCTGGAGGACTCTTAAAAGTCTACTTGGTGAAATTTGTCTTTCTCTAAATGATAGAAGAGTAATAGCAGGTTCATCGTTCTATGGTCTGAAGAGCTGACCCAGTTAAATCATAGCTAGAATAAAAACAACATCAACAATAACAACAGCAACAAACCAATAGGACAGGTTTTTGTGTCATATTTGAGCATTGCAAAGTAGAAAAATGCCTACGGACCATGGTTTTTCAAAGGCACAACCTGGTTGACCAGGTTTGGAGCAAAGTAAGAAAAACCTGGATTATATGAGGCTGGAATCTGTTCTGGTGAAGGTCTTTCCAAGGGGAGTCCTGGGCTCTGGGAATTCTTTTAAAAAAGCAACTTTAAAAATTCTTTCCCTATCTCCTCCCCCTCATCCCTCCCTTATCTTTCCTCCCCTCTGTACCTTTTTGCTCCCTTTTTCTCTTTACATAACTTATTGCAAATATAGTAACAGAATACTTCATATTAGAGCAATTGGTACATACAGGGCATCTCAAGTGGCTGTCAGTTGGAATTGGTTATCAGAGGAAGAACATGTTCATATGCTCACTTGCTTGACTTGCTTTATTTAATTTACCTGTTAGTCTTCAGTGAGCTGCAACTCCTCCATTTCAGCTAGTTGGAGTCTGGGGAAACATCCTAAAGACATTGAAAATTATTTTCTATTGAGGATAAACGCTGCAAGATGTGAAGGATTTCTACCTCTTCTTTCTGACTTACAGTTGAGAAAAATGAGGCTCAGAGTTGCCAAGTGGTTTTTGTCAGGTTCTTCCTAGCTAGTAGGAAGTAGTGAAGCCAGAACAAGAGCCTGTTTTCTGATCCTCCACTAACAAACTTTCTACACCCACACTGACTTCTTTCTTATGCTGTAATTCCTGATGCTATTGAGAGTAGAGATCCCTGCAAAACTCTCTTTATTATGTTTTCTCGTTGCTCAAATTCTTACAGATTCAAGATGTTCTTTGAAAAGAGAACTTTCCTGAAGTAAGCAAGTATTCCAGTAATGCCCAAAGCAAACATTTTTTTTTCCTTTCCTTTTGGCTTCAGCTCACTTCTGACTCATGTCCCTTGATAACTGAGTACTTCTTTACCGAGGACCTTATTTTCCTCACTGGTTCTTCAACTGTTCTTTGGCCTAATTTGTTCTGTTTTCTTAGATGCTTGGCCACAAGACAGGAAGCCTGAGAGCTAGGGGCAAGCTCTACTTTTCATTCTCCTCTAAGTCAGAACTGAGAGTGTACTAAGGATAGTGTACCTGAAGATGATTTTCTTGGATGATTCTGAGTAAATCATTCAAGACGATATTCTTCCTTTGTGACTTTTAAGAGCTTATCTTAGCAGTAAGGGGATTGACTCCATGGTCAACTCAATGGACTTAAGAAAGAGATGAATCTAGACCACAAGGATTGCTTCCAGGAAGTCTTCTACATCTCATGTTGAAGACAACAGAAGAGGGGAGGATCAAGGTGGCTCTGTTGGACCATAAAAACACATAGAGCTAGCCGGGCTTGGTGGCTCAGCCTGTAATCCTGTGCCTTTGGGAGGCTGAGGTGAGT
>NW_007251721.1:213690-252764 GCF_000164805.1 Carlito syrichta
GGAAGGATCGCCAGAACCCAGCGGGTCGAGGCTGCGGTGGCCGGGAGCGGCCACTGCATTCCAGTCTGGGTGACAGAGTGAGACTCCAACTCAAAAAAACCAAAAAAAATCCAAAAAAAAACCACATAGAGTTTTTATACATGCAGTTAGTACTCAGAGTTTCTCTCATAAACATAGAGCTTTTCATGTATGCCTATGTAAGAATGAAATTCTAAATAGTTAATAGTATGAGAGAGGCACTGGGCATTCCCAGTGGACCATGCCGGGAAATAATGCTACTGAGAAGTATCCTGGAGGGGTCTGCACCATCCTGTTCCCAATGACCATTTTGAATCCTTAGTTCAGGAAGTTCTAGAAGAAGGGCTGGAGTGGCCTGGGGCAGTGCCTGTTAACAACTAGCAAAGACACACAGTCATGTATTGCTTAACAAAGAATATACTTTCTGAAAAATGCATTGCTAGGCAATGTCATCATTGTGCAAACATCATAGAGTGTACATACACAGATCTGGATGGTCTAGCCTACCCCATACCTAGACTATGTGGTATAGCCTACTGCTTCTAGGCTGCAAACCTGTGCAACATGTTTCTGCCCTTAATATTGTAGACAGTTGTAACACAATGGTGAGTATTTTTGCATCCAAACATATCTAGACAGAGTAAATGTACAGTGGAAACATAAAAGATAAAAACTGTGTGCCTGTATAGGGCACTTACCATGAATGGAGCTTGGAGGACTGGAAGTTGCTCTGGGTGAGTGAGTGAGTGTTGAGTGTATGTGAAGGACTAGGACATTATGGTACACTCTTGTAGACTTTATAAACACTAAACACTTCGGATACACTCACTTTGTGAAAAAAATATATTTTTAAACAATAAATTAACCTTAGCTTACTATATATTTTTTTGCTTTATATGCTTTAAAAAAAACTTTTTGAATCTTCTGTGATAACACCGAGCTTAAAATACAAATTGTACAGCTGTGCACAAGAAAACAAAAATGTTTTCTTTCATTTTTATTTATAAGTTTTTTATATTTTTATTTTAATTTATTTTTATTTATTTAGTTTTAGTTGGAGTCTCACTCTGTCACCCAGACTGGAGTGCAGTGGCCGCTCCCGGCCACCGCAGCCTTGACCTGCTGGGCTCTGGCGATTCTTCCGCCTTAGCCTTCCAAGTAGCTGGAACTACAGGCGTGCGCTACCACACCCGGCTAATTTTTTGATTTATTGCAGAGATGAGGTCTTGCCAAGTTGCCCAGGTGGGTCTTAAACCCGCTGGCTCAGGCAATCCACTCACCTCAGCCTCCTAAAGTGCGGGATTACGGGCTGAGCCACTGAGCCCGGTTCGCTTTTTACATTTTTAGATTTCTTTCTTTTAAAACTTTTGTGTTAAAAACTAAGATATGAACACCCATTAGCCTAGGCCTACACAAGGTTAGGATCATCGATATCACTGTCTTCCACCTCCACATCTTGTCCCACTGGAAGGTCTTAAGGGGCTATAATATGCATGGAGCTGTCATCTCCTGAGCTAACAATACCTTCTTCTGGAATACCTCCTGAAGAACTTGTCTGGGACTGTTTTACAGTTAACTTTCTTTTTTATTAGTAGAAAGAGTACACTCTAAAATAATGATAAAAAAGTATAGTATAGTCTGTTATCTCCCACATGGTCTAGCAGTTAGAATTACTGGTTTTCCCCCAAGCGACCCAAGTTCAACTCCTGGTGTGAGAATCCAAAGCGTTAAAAGGGTGAAAAATCAATTTAGATGCTGCCCCTCCACACAAAAGAGATGAGTTTTTCCAAATTTCACCTGCATGCAGCCTACCTGTATAGTTAATCCTTACTTTAACCCCACATCTTTATAATAAAATAAAATTTTAAAAATATAGTAAGTACGTAAGTCAGTAACATTTATTATCATTATTAAGCATTGTGTAGTGCACATAATTGTATGTGCTATACTTTATGCCACTGGTTTGTTTTTACCAGCATCACCCCTCTCTACACACACACACACACATGTACACACACACACGTACACACACACACGTACACACACACACGTACACACACACACACACACACACACACACAACACGTAAGTAACGTGTTGTACTATAGCATTACAGTATGATGCCACTAGGCAATAGGAATTTTTCATCTGTGTTTTAATCTTCTGAGACCATCATCATATATGCAGTCTGTCATTGACTGAAACATCATCATTCAAAGCATAACTATATTAGTATTTAACAATCAGATCAGTCATACTCATTGGAGTGCTGGGACCAGCTTATACTGACTTTGGAGAACATATGATTATATTTTCAGGAATTTTGAAAGCTGGTTTCTATATATAACATTGATGAACATTAAAATAGCATAAACTTACAATTGCAAATGTATTAAAAAACAAAAGTAATAGATATTCAAAACTTATCAGGTGCTAATTGTTTTGCTTCATTTTACTTTTATCCATGCTCATGAGGTTATTCTCATCTGTTGTATCTGTGTGTTGGGAATGCTATCTAATGGTTTGCAGTTGCACATCTCTTCTCAACAACTTGTGTAGTGACATGTTTACAACCCTGAAATTGGCCTATTATAAACCATGATCCCCCTTCTCCCACTGATGGTCATACTGGTTCATGCTGATCGGACATCTGTCCTGCCCCTTCTCTAGTCACTGTGATTTATCAAGTCACTGGGCTATCAACCAGACTAAGAGTATGCAGGCCATGAGTTCGGCTCCCCCTAATGGGATGCAATTATTCTGGCCTTCTCTGGATCCCTTAACCACTAAATAGAATGCTTCTTTTCAATTCTCAGCCTTGATACACTGAGTCACCTGGTCCTAAAGTTTTCTCCTTCATCATCTCCTAGGTCATCAGATTTTACTGATTTTTCTCTCTTTTGACAACTCTGTCTTCACTTATAATTTCTGTTCTTACAATTAACTAGGCATTCTTCAAGTTTCTGTTCTTGGTCATATGCTCAATTGCAGATAACTCTCCTGAACTCTAGGTTCATATGTACTAGTTCCTCGTGGACTCTACTATTTACCATCATTAATATTGAAACTATTATAACTCTCCTGTTCAAAAGCATAGTCTTTGCTTTTGATTCATTTCTATTTGTTAATGGAAGGCAACATTTCCCTAATGGAAGTACCTTAACTCCCCCAAAGGTTCACAGAAAACCACTGATGAGATGCAGATTGACTAATAGAAGAAAAACTCTATAAATTTGTTTAACATGTATACACAAGAATCTTCAGAATGAAGACCCAAATATATAGGGGAAATTGCCCATTTGTATGCTTAGGTTCAACAAAGTATGGACAACCATGTAGAAATAGAATTGGAATAAAAGAGGATGATCTCATGTTAATGGACTGAGTAGAAAAACCCAGCACGGTCTGTCTGTTTGGATATTTTTCTTGGCCTCTTTGAGTATGCATTGCTTCTTTCTGGTTTCGGAGCATTCTCTTTCTGGAATGGGGGTTTCATGACACCATAGTCAAACAAATTAGGTCAGATAATTTCTTTATGGTCAGTTTTTACACAGAATATTTCTAGATGTTATGGCTGGTTTTCCAGAAAGGAAGTTCTGGTTTCTATGACCCACCTTGGGGAAGAGGGATCTGGCTTCTGTGACTAGTCTCAGGGTAGAACGAGACTGAGAGGAGAGCAGGAGAAGGTGAGAGAAAAACTTTTGCTTCTGCGGCTGATGCTGAGGCTGTTAGTTAGGGGTTGTTATTTGTTCTGAGCCTTAACACTAGTCATTCAGTGAGTCAGCAGTAATTCCTTATCACATTGTCTTTGTCTTGTTTCCCATATAGATTATAGGCTTGCAGGGAAGATCACTATAAATTGTACCCATTACACCTATATAATGCCTGTCTTCAAAATACCAAAGGCATTTTGTTAAATTTAAGGTGTACAATTAATTTTGAATGTGACAATATTTTATGTTAAATATCTCATAATGTGGGGCTATCTAGCACCCTCCTGCTTATTTAAAGAAACAAGATGTTTTTAGAAGAGGGACTTCTTCATGAGAGCTTACACTTGTATTCAGATATGAACAGAAGTCACAAGGAGGTGATTTGAAATGGAGGATTTTGTTAGTGTTGCCTTTGGTTAATGAAGATGAAAAAGTTATTTGCATGGGTGCTTGCAGGTGGAAAAGATAGACCAAGCTTTTCTCTGACCATTCCTGGTGAAGTCTGGGCTCCTCCAAAAAGGGAACAGAGGGTTGGAGAGATTGCCTTCCGAATGCGCCCACCTGTCAGTTCTTTGACGGGCTTCCAGTGATCCTTGATAACTTCCCTAATAACATCAAATCCATGGGAAGATAGGGCGTTAGGAGCTTTTACCCAGAGCCCATGCCAGAAATCAGAGTCACTGGTGTACATTTCTGAGAATTCTCTACAGCCTTCTTCAGTCCCCAGAGCCATACACTCCCATGGAGGTGCAGAGAGCTCATGTCATGGTTTTGGAAGTGGAATTTTTCTTTTATCTTACTTCTGTTCTTTTTAACCTTTTAAAAGGTATGTGTGTTTATTTGAATTCAATTATTAGAAATATTAATTGACAAATAATAGCTGTATATATTTATAGGGTGCAAAGTGATGTTTTGATACAGGCATATGTACTTTAAAGAGCTAATCAAGCTAATTGACATATCTATCACTTCACCTACTTGCCATCTTTTAGTGGTGAAAATGTTTAAAATCTACTCTCTTAGCAATTCTGAAATATACATTATCTTATTATTAACTATGGTCACTATTCTGTGCAGTAGATCACTAAAACTTATTTTTCCTGTTTCATTAAAACTTTGTATCCTATGCTTTGAAGATGGGGTTATGCTGACATTTATGAATTTATGGGTTTATCCAAAGAAAAAAGCATGACAAGGCAGCCATTTGAATGAGTGAACATGTACAGGTCAGAGGAAAAGCAAGAAGATAATTATGAGTCTTTAGCAGAAAATGCAGAAAAAATTTACTTTCTACAAAGATGTAAAAAAATTTCATCATGAAAGTATTTCAGTTAGGGGTTTTGTAGAATACAAGTTTAACATCTGTGCAAACTGCATTGCAGTAAGCTTTGGGTAAATGAACACATCTTCAAAAAACGTTTATTTGTGTCTTTAATGTGATGACACTAGAATTTTATCACATGATTGGATGTTTGCAATTTCAGTTATACCCACCATTTACCTATCGAACACTTACTATTTGCCATGTGCTCGTCTATTATCTATAAGTCATATCATAGGTAATGTTTTCTGTAATTTCACTCAGCCCCTCCAAGAACCCCCTAATTTGTGTTTTTAACCTGACTTACAGTTGAAATTATGGAGCTTAAGAACAGTTAAACCACTAGGACCCTGGTTTTGGGGTCACTGAGTAGAGAGCAGCGGTCTAAGCTCATAGCCAGATGAGGTGAGGCCCCAGATCTTGGCCAGGTCTTCTCTGGACTCTGAGCTGTGGTGTGAAATCTTTTCAAGTGCTTGGTCTTAACATGTCAAATAGGTTCTAAGACAAACAGGTCAAAACTTGACTGGAGGGAAGGCAGGCAAATGTTTCCTGTCTGTGTCCTTAGGAATTTACCATCTCATTTCTTTTTTCAAATGTTTTTCATGCATTTCACAAAATAAGTTGGAAGTGATGATTTCTATTCAGAACGTCCTCAAAAGCTGGCAAGCACCATTTTAAAAGAGGCATTTAGGGTCTGGGCTTTTGTTTAGAGAATGAGACATAGTGTTAAGCACCGATATATGTATTTGGCAGACTCACATTGGGCTGGGTTTGTGATCTACAAAAGCTCCCTCTTCAATTTCAAAGCAATACATCATTCCCACCCAATTTCTTTTTAAAATACATCTCATTTCTCAATCTCTGGTATTCGTGAGTAGGCTGGGTCTGTTTCCCTCTTTTATCTATAGTCTTATCTTATGCTCTGTTCCCTGGGGAGGAAAGCCCAGTGCAGCCGCTTAAATGAAAAGCCCACTGCAGGCACCTCAGGGAAGAGTGCTGAACAGACTGGATCCAGGCTGACCCCCAGCGACCTGGGCTACCCCATCTGTGTAAAGCTGGGAGAAAACAATATTCACACCATTCTCATAAGTTCTATTTCACCCAGCCTCCCTCTGTTGATTAGCTTAAGGTTGGGGTCTTTAACCACTTTGATCATTTCTCTGAACATCTGAACGATCACTGTCCAGTTCACATCTCCCATTACCATTTAAGCTTCTTCCTGCGGTGCCTACTCAGGATTGCACTTCTGCTGGTCCTTCCCTTCAACACCTGGGCAGTGTCCATGGCCACGACTGACACCTGGACACAAGGCCTGCACCACCACTGTCTCCTATGACTTGGCAGAGCCTTGATAAAGAGTGTAAAACAAACACAAAATAAAAACATGAGACTTAATCCTCTCAGTTAAAAATAAGGAAAGAGGTTTTTTTCCCTTCCTTTTGCTTAGATTGTTTACCTTAGAACAGGGATAATTCTAGGAACTTTCACTTCTCTTTGAAATGTATATAAATTCTTTTGAAGACTAGATAGGGTTTTGTCAGCTTTATGACCCAGGAAAGTCTTTCTCAGGGACCTGGGAGCCAACTCTTTGAAATGAAAATACAGAAGGAGAAATGGGGAGGGTAGTTTCTAGGGAGGGTAGGAGCCTTACTTCAGCCAGCACCTAGTTTCAATTTGCAAAACTACCTCATGTCTTAAAGATATGACAAGTTTGTTTCTCCTCTGCATAAAGCCAACAAGCATGGTCACCCCAATTACCTGGTAAGGTTGGCATGAGCTATGTGGTGCTGTCAAATCCTCTTACTGGAGGACTAGTTATTGTTTATCTAGATGACATGCATGGAAGGGTTGCATCTGCCTGACTGTAAAAAGGGGTACATTTAAAAAAAAAATTTTGCAATATCTTAGGGATTGCTGGAGAAGTACCTCACTTTTTGGTATAATGCTTTCACAATAACAAAAGTGTTTATTTCTCTCTATCTCCTAACTTTGTAGAGAGGATTTCTAAATTGGAAAAATATTTTGTTTTTAAGTATATTTTCCTGACAAGGGGTGGGGTGAGAGGATTGGAGGAGTCTTAGAACTCTCAACAGAGGAAGCCCAGTTCTTGTAAGATCCAGTGTCAGTAAGCCCTACTGTCAGCCTCCTCCCTTCATCACCTGAAAAATTGGGTTGCTTTATATCAGCTTCTACACCAGCTTCAGCAGCCGTCTGCCTTGAACCCTCTTTGGGAAGGACATTCTTTGCCTACAATCTCAATTTTCTAGGGAAGGATCCTTTCCTCCATGGTTCCTTCAATTAACTTTCCCCATTTCCCAAGCTCCCAGGCACATAAATGACTTTATGGACTCAATTTTGTCCCTCCTCAAATTCATATGTTGAAACCCTAACCCCCTAGTACCCCAGACTGTGACTGTATTTGAAGATAAGGTCTTTCAAGAGGTGATAAAGGTAAAATGGGGTCATTAGGGTGGACCTGAATCCAAGGTGTCCGTATAAGAAAAAAAGATTGGATACAGACACATACAGAGGAATAACCATGTGAGGACTCAGGGGGAAGACAACTGACTGTCCACCAGGCAGGGAGAGAGGCCTCACAAGAAACCAACCCCACCAATCTGTTGGTCTCAGACTTCCAGACTCCAGAACTGTGAGAAGATAAATTTCTGTTGTTTAAGTCTCTCAGTCTTTGGTACTTTGTTATGGCAGCCAGAGCAAACGGATACCATGATCCTGAGCTTAACTGAGTGATGGACTCTGGTTATTGTATCATTTCACTGACCGATGAATATGCTTTGTCATATAAGCCTTCAGAACCTTTTTTTTTAAATAACACACATTAAAAAATCAATGTAGTCTTGTCCTACTTGTACTTGTCTAAAAATTTTATGATTCCCTCTCTTCTTTTTTTTCCCCTTTAGTCAAGGTAGTCAGATGTTTTGGCAAACATACAAATGTGCTCTGTGCTGTTTGGTTACTGGCCTGAAGGTGCATATCATGGTAGTGAGAATTGAATACCCTTTGGCTTGTAGTGTGTATCATTTTGAAACAAAAATATTTTCTGTCCAAACTGAATCTGAATTTATTTGGTTCTGCTTTTTAACCTAAAATTCCTCTGTGTCAGAAACTAAGTCATGAAAGACATTTTCCATTTGCTTTTTATCTGGAATTTCTTTTAGTCCACGCTTAATGTGTTGATTTTGGGGCTGGTTCCAGTCATCTGTTTACAGTAGCTTCCTGAGTGGCATTCCCGTGTTGATGGGGACATAGCCTTGCCTGGGAAGGAGAGTGAAAGTCTTACTGCACCAGGTAGAGATACTTTTAGATAAAGTTTGATTTGTGAATCATGGATGAGTTCACTCCAGGCAGAAATAAAGCATTTGATTAAACTGCCATTTATGGAAATCATTAGATGCCTGCTGTGCACGCTTGATTGCTTGTGTACTTAAAGCTTGCATCTCATTTGTGATTCAGTGTGTTAGGACTTTTGAGTGGAATGTAGCCTGTTGCTTCTTCTTTGTAGCTTGAGTTTATAAAACTCCCCTATTTTGTAATGCTCTGAGACAACGGGGAACAGAATGGGCTGTGGAATAGCAACAATGATGATAATATCATTAACAACCAGGACAATTAACCAATCATCCTCATTTGTAGAGCTCACATGAAAGGTGTTGGCTATAGAATACATAATGTCTGGATGGCATTTCATTAATTAGCATTTCCCCTGCTTGCTTGGGATGATGATTCATGGGTTTTAACTGAATGTGATCACAGACAACAAAGAACTGCCTCGATATCCCAGTTACCATGCCAACTATCGTATATTCATTTTCTGATGACATTCTTGATTGATTCTTTTGGGAACTTTGGTTACCACACATGCTTAAGGCAGTCTTTTTTTTAATGCTATCTTGACAACAGCATTTCTCTTCTCTCTGAGGGAAATATAAATGCATCTTCATGGTGGTACTATTTCAACCTTAGTTTTTAAATGTTATTATTAAATATTTATCAAAATTAAATAAACGATGTCGTTAATTATTACACTGATAGAGATTTCTTTCCTGCTGTCCAGACTGAGACTCAGGGGAACAAGCTGAACTGAGCTGCGATTGCATGCGTTATCCGCTAGATGGAGCAACTGAAGAAAGCATTTGCATTCAGCTTTCTAAATGGTTGAAGAAATAAATAATGGGGTGCTTGCTGGGTCTGGGGATAAATAATGACTGTTTGCCTTTTTTGACAACTTTGTTAGAGATCTTGGGAATGATATAACAGCTTGACAACCTCTTATCTGTCCAGCACAAAATCCATTACATTTCTAGTTAAACACATTAGGAAGGAAGAGACTTGATTCAAATTTAGGCATGAGTTAATTTAATTTAATTTTAATTTTAGAGAAGTTCCTACTTTCCTAAGGGCAAAAAAAAAAAGCATTAACAAAGAAAATGAAAGATCAAAAACCAAAAAACCATCCTCTAGTCTCTTCATTCACGTATAGGAAAGCAACCTTCCCCATGAGTCTCTATCCTGTTTGGTTTTAAATGAAAGATTTGTAAAAAACTTTTTGGGGTAGATAATACCTCCCTGGTAAAGGAAGCAATGAGTGACTTGGGAATATTTGTGATTCTTAATACATATTCAGGGTATAGCGCTGTTCTCCCATTAAGCAAATGTCTTTATTGGTGTAGAATGACTGTCTATTCATCCAACTTTGAAGTACATAAAATCTCTTCAGGAGCCCATTGGAACGAACACACTGTGAGATTTACCCAATTTACCTATAAGACCACTCTCTATAGAGTCGGCTCTCCTACACCCACCTCTTATCTACAAAATGTGACATTTTATCTTGGATTGCTTCTGTTTAGAGCTTGAAGGATCTAAGCTTTGAATCAGGTATATAGCCAAGTGTTATTGTTTAGGCTAGGTTTGACTGTGAGCTTTCTCAGTGCTTCTATTTTACATTTTGTTGATACAGACATTTTGCATTAGCTGCAGAAGAGCCAGCCCTTCGACAGTGAGTTCAATCATCATCATAAGGATAGATCCGAATAGGGGAGACCTCTTTGGTTGGAAACTTGGCAAATATTGTAACAATTTAAAAATGCATTTTTTTGGACCCAGCAATTCCAGGACTAGGAATTTAACCTGCATTCATGCTTGCACAAATAGTAAAAACTATGTGTGTAAAGATTTATTAAAATTGCAGTGTTGATTGTAAGAAACAAAAAGCCTAGACACAACCTAAATATTCACCATTAGGGGTCTGGTTGTAGGAATAAGAGTGTATACATACAGTAGAATACAGTGTAGTTATTCAAATAGATTCATTCTACTTATTTATATTTACTGGTATTACCCATATATTGATATGCCTCAAAAAATGTTCAAGAAATTTTAAGTGAAAAGAAATCACAGAATAGTATTTGTGACATGGTGGGATTTGTATAAAAAGTAAGAAGCCATTCATTGTGTGTGTGTGTGTGTGTGTGTGTGTGTGTGTGTACTTGATCAGCACAGAAAATCAAGAAACACATACATAAAATAGTAACTGTTATCATCAAGAAATGGGGCCAAGGAGAAAGGGCAAAAATATACTCTTCCTCTTCATTTTGTTTTTCTCTCCATTTTGTAATATTTTCCTCTTTATCTTGTGTTGTTTGACTTTGTTTTTTAGCCTGCTAATATGTTATTTTTTAAAACAAAGTGTACTCGCTCTCCTGGGTTCTGTCTAAACCTCGCATGGACATCCTGAATCTCACTGAGCCATGTGTGGGTCTTCCAAAACCAGGCCCTCAGTCACTATGCCTCCCTGTGATGTCTCAGCCCTAGAAGCTGAGTTTAAACCATTTTGGTTTGAAGAGCAGAGAAGGTCTTTGTTCCCCAGCACCCTGAGGCTGAGTACTGCTTCTCCCCTGTTGGGTCTTTGTGCACCCACCTTTCCTGGGGTCTCCACTTGGCAAGCCTTACCAGTGCAAGGTGACAGCTGCTGTCACACCACAGGACGGGAGCCTAATGGGCCTGGGACGCAGCTTCCGCCACTTTCAGAGGCTTCTCCTTGGAACGGGCTGCAAGAGCGAACATGATGGATGCTCCGCCCGCCACCTTCCCAGGAGGATGCATCACTAACTTCATTGCTTATTGACTCAAGGCCCTGCTGCAATATGGTGTGAGGGACACAGGGATTTGCTGACTCTTTCAAGGTTACATTCCTCACTGAAATGCATCTGACGCTCTGAGCCACCCCTCCGACTTTTCTGCCTCAACCTAGTGCTAGTCTTTATCTACTTTCTAAATTGAAGTCGACTTGGAAAGTTATAGCTTTGGAAATCCACAGTTCTTGACACCAGGAGGGCACAGTGCCAGGCTATACAACCCTCCTAATTAGTCCATCAGCTCATAATGGCCATATTCAGAGGGAAGGGAGGAATGTGCAGTACACTCAGCATTCAAAAGCTTCTGCAATTGCTGCAGTCCCTTCCTCGGATTACTTCTGTCCTAATTTCTCCCAAATCTGCTTCATAGATGTGATGCCTGTCCCAGGAGTCTCTGGCGTAAGGATCTGTGCCCTGTGATCACTTTGCATCTAGCAGGTTTGAGTTGTATCTCTCTAGTGGGTGATGTTGGCTTGTCAGCTAGATTGACCTGCATAGGCTGCAGAGGGCTCACTTCTAGTTGGTGTCATCCACAGAGCCCAGTCTTCATGCTTTTGGGGCATTTACCAGCAGGTGTAGAGCAAGGCAAACTGTGCATCATTTAATAGTGACCAGGGCTACAGCAATGCCTTTTTTATGAAGTGGATAGGACCAAAAGGTCCCAGACTTGTCAAGCAGGATCCTTCTGATAGATTACAAGTCAAGGCCAAACGACTCAGTTGCAAACTGTCCTGCATTTTCCCATATAAGGTTCATGGATCCATCATTTGTTACACTTTCTCTTATGGGCACATTCCTTGTTTTTCCTTCATCGAATAAGAAAGTCAAGCTATCTGTTTTTAGAGAATTTATGTTGCCTTCCCCGCACTCTGCTGTGACTCTGTTAAGACTAGTTTTTTTCAGCCAACCTGCACCGCCTGATACTTGGCCCTCGCAGGGTGAGGAAGGAGTGAGGCCTTCTAGTCCTGGGGAGGGCCACTCTCCATGGTGTCCAGGATGTTGGGACATATTTGGATTCAGCGAACTGTAGAGAGCATGCCAGAGGGAAATCTTGTCCTGCTTGTAAATTGCCAGAGTGGGGCTGGGTTTGAGTTCAGTGACCTCAGGATTTCTTAACAAATACTGGGATATTATGACCAGGAATCTGACTGTTTCCAATGTTTGTTTAGCAATTTCCTGAAGCAGAAGTTGGTTAAATAAAACAAACTTAAACATCAGTCATCACAGCTTTTATTGTGAGTTCTGGCAGGCTATCGCCAATTCCCTTTGTGTTCCCTGATCATGTAGTGAAGTTTTGCAGGTGGGCCCCCACATTCAATTTTGTTGCTATGGCTGCATTTGCTGTGAGTTAGTGCCTTTCTTCACTTAACTTTCTAGACATATCATGCATTTATAAACATTATCACTGGACTATGACTGTGATTCTCAAATTAAGAGTCCTAGAGTCTCCCCTAGGACTCTTAATGCTGTGAGAAAGTCATGGAGACCTATCGTCATCCTCAGACTCTTTTTTTCTTAGGAGACTGAAGGGAAAGGGGAATTGATGTTTCCAGTACATGCTTCTGCAGCAAGTTGTTCATTCTACCTTCATGGAGAGTGTTGTCTTCTACACTCTCTGTTGTCCCATTCTTCCTTTGAAAATGTCATGGAGATGCATTGCATTTCTCCTTGCACCCAGTATCTGTCCCTTTTCAGCTTATGAACTGCACTGGGAGACTTAAGTTCTCATTTGCTATTTGTTTGTTTGTCTGTCATAAGGGTTTTTTTTTTGAGTTGGGTTTCATTGTTGCCCAGGCTGAAGTGCAGTGGCAAGATCATGGCTCACTGCAGCTTCGACCTCCTGGGCTCAGGTGATTCTTCTGCCTCAGCCTCCAGAGCATCTGGAACTATAGGTGCACACCACTATGCCTAGCTAATTTTTAAAAGTTTTAGTAGAGATGAGGACCCATTATGTTGCCCAGGCTGGTCTCAAACTCCTGGACTCAAGCGATCCTCCTGTCTCTCCCTACATCCCCCCATGTGCTGGGAGTACAGGCATGAGCCATCATGCCTGACCTTCTGGGTCTAACTTTTTGCAATTTGGTTGCATTTTATGGAGGTTAGAGTGAATAAGATTCTCATGCCCCCTATATCAGGAGCTAGGCCACTTACCCTACCTGTAAGATGTTCCCTCCAAGAGAGACACAAGGTGATTAAGTAACTAGAGCAGAATCCCTTCACTTATTTCCTAGGGACATGTGATAGTTCTCTTTTTGTTGTCTTGTGATCGGTATTATTTTGGGAACTTGCTGAAACACTTAAATATCATATCAACTCTTTCAGTGAATTTGATCTTCCTATTAGATGCAGTGATTCCTAAGTAGAGTTTTCAGGTATGGTGAAAGAAAAATATACAGCACTCTTGGTAAAAATTCAAATTTCAGATAAACAACATATAACTTCCTTCCTCTGAAGTTCAAGTTTATCTGTCAATCCTATCACTAAAGCCAGTTCCCAAACAGATGCCGTCTTCCTATGAGACACTTTTTCTACAGAATAGCTTGACAGTGAGAGATTCCCTTTTCCCTTGTCTCCACATTCTCCATCAGTTTCACAAGCCACGGTCATTTTTCTCAATTCCTTTCCACAGTGACTTATCGCTACCCTTCATTTTGAAATACGGAGTAAGAAAACCTCTACTTTGTTGAAGAGTCTTATGATGTGCCCTCATTTCTACCTGCTTTACGTTGTTGATTGCATCTAGTATATTCCTGAAATACACATGAAAAATAACCAGGGAAAATGAGAAGGGCAGATTTTTCTATATTTTCAAGCCACCTGCAAAGACGTTAATAATATTCTCTGGTTTTCCCTACTTTGTATAATCACAACAATCTCTTTGTGTTTTACTTGCAGTTTACTTGCAGTAAATGGCTTTTGTGATTAATTAAACGGATTCAGTTCCACTTCAGCATTTAAATAATCACAGCTGTTGTTTATTATGTCCCATCCTAAAAGCAATAGAAATGCTAGCTTAAATAGCCTTCTCTGCCCAAACACCTCAAAGGGTAAGATGCTCGCAAATGACAATGGGACATGGTAATTTTCCTGGCAAATGGAATTTTTTCCGTAGCAGTGACAGAACATCTGTACTTACCAAAGGACTTCAATTCACTGTTAAGGACTTGGGAAATCAGATTCCATGGCCATCATGCTGGCCACTGTTTTGTAGGGGAAACAAGAGGAAGCATAGAAGCAAGGAGAGATAGGATCTGAAATTCCTGACTGTGACACAGATTGCAAATCACACTCTGAAGGCAGGTGAGTCAAAGTTCCAGAACTTTGAAGACAAAGAAGGAGGATTGAAAGCCCCACTATTATGTTGCCCACACAAACTTCTTCACCTAATTGGGTGTGTTTTTCTTCCTTCTCCTCTGCCCTTGAGTTTCTCATCCTTATTTTAATTTTATTTACTTATTTGTTTGTTTATTTTTGAGTTGGGGGTCTTGCTCTGTTGCCCAGGCTGGAGTGCAGTGGCATGATCATAGTTCACCACAGCCTTGATCTCCTGGATTCAGGTGATCCTTCTGCCTCAGCCTACTGAGCAGCTGGGACTACAGGTGGACACCACCACACATCTAATTTTTTAACCTTTTAATTAAAAAAAAATTTTTTTTTAAAATTAAAAGGTTAAAAAATTAATCCCTTTTAAAAAAAGAGATCTTTTAGAGGCAAGGTCTCTCTATGTTGCCCAGGCTGGTCTTGAATTCAAGCAATCCACCTGCCTCAGACTCCCAAATTGCTAGGATTACAGGCATGAGCCACCACGCTCACACTTACCCTTCTCTTATGTGTAATAATTTGCCTGTAGTAAACCCTGACTTCTTTCTAGTTTTATTTTTGTATATCTTCAGATTGTAAAAATACAGATGAAAAGATTCATGCTCAGGTGAGGAGAGGCCAGTTTACTAACCTTCAAGAGTTTTCATCAGTCTTCAACAAATGGTGCTGGGAAAACTGGATTTCCACATGCAAACGAGTGACATTGGATTCTTATCTTACACCATACACAAAAGTCAACTCACGGTGGATTAAAAACTGAAACATAAGACCAGAAATTGTTAAACTCCTAGGAGAAAACATAATGGAGAAGCTTCATAATATTGTTCTTGAAAATTATTTATTGGACATGACCCCCAAAGAACAGGCAACAAAAGCAAAAGTAGACAAATGAGCCCACATCAAACTAAAAAGCTTCTGCACAGCAAACAATTGACTGAATGAAAGGCAAACCTACAGAATGAAAGAATATATTTGTAAACCATATACCTAATAAGAGGTTAGCATCCAAGAACTCAATAGCAAAACCCCCCAATAACCTAATAAAAAATGAATCAAGAACTTGAATAGACATTTATCCAAAGAACATATACAAATGGTCAACAGGTCTATGGAAAGGCACTTAATGTGACTAAGTATCAGGGAAATGCCTATCAAAACCACAGTGTGATATCCCTTCATACCTGTTAGAATAGCTATCATCCCCAAAAATAAAAAAATAAAAAAGGGCAAATGTAGGCAAGGATGTGAAGAAATGGAAACCTTTTTATAGACTGTTGGTAGAAATGTAAAATGGTTCAGTTACTGTGGAAGATAGTGTGGAGGTTCCTCAAAAAAATTAAAAATAGAACTACCTTATGCTCCAGCAATCCCATTTCTGGGTATGTATCTAGAAGAATTGCAATCAGGATCTCTAAGAGATAACTGTTGTCCCATGATCATTGCAGCATTATTCACAGTAACTGAGATATGGAAACAGCCCAAGTGTCCATTGACAAATTAATAAAGAAAAAGTGTGGTATATACACACAATGGAATATTATTCAGCCTTAAAAAAAATCCATATTCCACCACATGGATAAAACTTGAATACATTATGCTAAGTGAAATTTGCCAGTCACAGGAAAACAATCACTGCGTGATTCCACTTACATAAGGTATTAAAAATATTCAGACTCACAGAAACAGAGAATACAATAGTGGTTGTCAGGAGCTGGAAGGAGGAAGAAATGGGGAGTTGCTATCCAACGGGTATAAAGTTTCAGCTATGCAAGATGAATAAGTTCTAGAGTTCTGCTTTACAACATTGTGCCTGTAGTTAACAATAAGGTATTATTATGCACTTAAAACTTTGAGAGAATAGGTCTCATGCTAGGTGTTCTTACAATAACAACAATAACAACAACAATAACAACAACAAACAACAACAACATATTGCCTCCTGGTTTTGACCTCCAGAGTGCAGAGAGGTGGTTTTAGCTAGTGACTAATGGAGTCACTATATATGAGTTTTGCAGTTTGAGGCATTCCAGGATTTACCAACGCACAGGCATAAATAAAGCTAAATTGTGCAATTTAGCAGTCCCTCTGCTCCTGATCATTAGAACCGTAGGAACTTGGTCCTTTGAAAATTCTTTTCCTGTTTCTCTCCCTGCCCATAACAAAAGTATTTAGATACCAAAACTCAGTCGCATTCCTGTGTACTGACCTCTGGACAGCTGACTGTCTCCTAGTTGATAAGATCCTGATGTATTAAATCCTATTACTGCAATTAATTTATAATGAAGGCTGCAATTGCCATAGGGACACAAAAATGACATTCTTTCTAGTACATTCTTCTCCTTAAGCTGAGTCATGGGGAAGCCAAGTTATATTCAGAAGATTACTCAGTGAGCCTGGTATTAAGAGCAAGGGAGTCCAGTGTTTCAGGCACATAAGGAACAGCTGTGAGGTCTAACCCCACACACAGGACTTTCCACTATCAGAGCAGGGCAGACTGCAAAAGGACTGCTGGCCTTTCTTTGACTGCCCTTTTCTAACTTTGATATTAGTCACTGCACAAGCCTCCTCACATACTCTCTGCCTACCTTTTACTTTTTCACTTCTCTGGAAACCCATTCACATAGATGTTAGCAGACTGAATTTCGAGTTGTTTACAAAATGTATCTTTCTTTCTTCTCCAAGACTTCCGGAAGACTGAAATTGGGACCCCTATACAAAGCCTGCAGTGTGAAGGCTCCCACCTGGACTCACCTACAATGCCTGCAGTGTGAGGGCTCACACCTGGGCTCACCTGTAAACTCTGGTGTGAGGGCTCCTGCCTGGACTCACCTGCAAAGCCTGCAGTGTGATATGTCCACACCTACAGGGCATAGTTTACAAATGGGATCTGGGCTGGTGGGTAAACACTGCTTTTCTCTGGATGAATCTGGGGCATATTCTACATCATTCTCTATAGGGTTCCAGTGGAATTGAACCCATATTATTCACATCAGGACTAGCTCAAATAAATGCCTTTGTGTGCTTGTTTTTCTCCTTTCTCTGCTCAATTTTTCCCAGTCTCTACTTTAATTTCTGAGATCACGTGTCTCCAGAAAGTTTCCACACCAAGACTTGTTTCTTCCTCTGCTTTCCGAATGGATGAGGGGTCAGTGGCCCTCAGTATGGTGTTCTAGAATCCATCACTCACTGGGATGACTGAAACACTGGACTTATTGCTGTGGAAAGTGGGGTGTTAGAGCTGGTGCTGTGTTTGAGAGAGGTGCAGGTGGGAGATAAAGTTTTGGCTGTGTTGTGTCAGTGACATCTGAACGATGGGTGAAGCTAACTAAGACTTTGTGGAGCTGTCTGACCTCTACTAACGACTCTTGAGTAGCCTGTAAAACAAAATGACAGGGTCAGGTTATGTGATCATCAACTGAAAACTCATTGTGAAAATCAGAGGACTGGGCAACCCCTTCGGGTCCCCTCCCACCATGGAAACTTCTCTGCTTCTCTGTCCTCTCAATAAATCCTGCTTTCTCACTTTAAAAAAAAAAAAAAAAAGGAAAAGAAAATAAAAGAAAAAGAAAATCAGAGGGCTTCCAAGGCAATATTCAAAAATTGGTTCTCATCTGTGGTTTCTTTCACATTAGAGTCACATAATCGGAGGTCTGAGTGATATCCCAGACCAATTAATTCATAACAACATCTAGAAGCGGGACCTAAGCACCAGCTTTTAAAAGCTCCTCATTTGATTCCAATATTGAGACAAAATTAAGAATCCCTGGGTACCTTTATAACCTGGGCAGCATGGCAGACTTCTGGGAATCAGACCCGGGATTAAAGACAAGAATAGCAGAGCTACACAGAAGACTGAATTCATTACAGGGCCAAAGTTAGCATTCTGATAGGGAAAAAAGGAGGGTATTCTGAGACTTGGGATTGGGATATTTGAGTGGTGACAATCTTAAAGGTTTGTAGCCTCTGAAATTCTCTGTTCCAGCAGAAATAACTGCCTCCTACTCAAGAGGATGGCATCTTCCACTCATCTGGAGACCCTGCAAAGACGACCCTTGAGGTGAGAGACTTGCCTTTCTCAAGAACAGCTCTACCTCCCGCATTGTCAACAGCCCAATATCTGAGGCCAGGATGCAGAAGTGGGGAAATAGGTTTCTGCACCAGGAAGATATAATGTAACCATATGAAGCATTCAACCACTTGACTGTACCATCAAGAACCATAGAACATGCATGGGAGGGAATCTTGAGTGGGTTGCACCATCGTGGGTAGAAAATAAGGCAAGGTAGGAGAGAAACTGATGGACATGAGAGCATACTCCCTTGACTTGTGCAATGACCCACCAGGCCTTGCAGGGTCATTGGGAACAGGTCCTGAGGTATTGCTGGAATCTTCTTGGAATCCCAGACAGAATCCCAATGAGGTACTATGGTAAGTGAGATGGAGATTCCCAACCTGTCTTGGCATGGTGGTGAGAAGGGGGTCAGAGAGGAAGGCTCAGGGTGATAGAGATGTGGAGAGCAGAAATTCTATCACCAGAGTTATTTCTTTGAGAAGGCTCAGAGGACACAGTCTTTAATAAAGCCATAAGGGAAGCCTGATGAGAGGGACAACATTGTGTCTTTAAAAATCTTGGAATACACAAAAGTCACAGGTTGGAGACAGTCACTATGAAGAGCCAGTGGCCTGTCATGTTAGTGAAGTTTTGTGTGCCAGTAGTTGGAGCATACTGTCCTGTTCCCTTTCAGATAAATGGCAAGTTTCTGCATTCACTTTCCCTGCCATTAGGAAAGAGGCCTATTGCTTGGGAAGACTCTTTGGCAGGTGGAAGTAGAGTGTTGCTTTAACCCATTAATCTGGTGACCCAAATGCTTCCAGTTTTGAAAGGTTCCCAGGACAAAACAGAGCTATGTAGCAGGTCCAGCTACAGTGAAAATTGCTCTGTTGATTACAGTACATGACTCAGCAAGTCTGATGGTTCTGGCATTATCTGTGGTGGCCGAATAGAATTCTATTGAGCTCCAAATACAAGAGTCAGGGCAGACTCCTAGAGTTCTGAAGCGAGGCCATATCTTCTGCTGCAGATAATGACCTATCGTTTGAAAATCACAATGCTGCTAGGTCCTAAGATATGTCTGCAAGTACCCATCATGATTTGGGTATTAGCAGATTCATCATGCCAGGCAGTGCTCATCAAGATCTGGGTATTACCTGGTCCATCAAGTCAAGAGGTGCCCATCAGTTTCTGGGTATCATCCATTCTTGAGGTGCCCATCAAGATCTGGTGTTATCTGGTCTGCCAAGTCAGGAGACTTCCATCACATCATGTCCTAGGTATTATCAGTTCTACTCATTTGTTAGGCCAGGAAGGTGTTCTGTCAAACTATCCCACAATGAAAGGGTTCATTGGAGACAACTCTAGATCACTTTGGCAGGTCTAGAAGTCGTATCAGTTACATAACGGGTAGCCCAGACTCCTATCTCACTTAGCTATGTAATACCAACACCTCAACTTACAACTGTGGCCTCATAGACAGTTTCCTGTCACCAGCTTGGAGAGCAAGAGAGACTTGGGTGTCTTCCTAAAGAGGTAGATGTGATACATTGTTGCCAGAGGAAAAGGAAGTAACCCCACCACCTTCCAGCCTCACTCTGGTGTCTCTGACAGAAAATGAGGAGGGGAAATTCTCCTAGTGAGGGGTAGAAAAGTGATCTCCGTCATTCATCCATTGAATAGAGTGATACTGCCTGAGGTATAGACCCAGAGGTTCAAGTCTGGCCTGTGTTGAATGGCTTGGCTCTTTGGGAAGGTCTGGGAGAGAGGAATGGACACAGGTAATGTTGGGGAAGAGGCATGTGAGTGGTCCTGGTAGTAGAAGCACAATGTGAGCATCTCCCTGAAATGTTATGCCACCAGAGTGTGATGGGGAAGACACAGCACCTGTGACTCTCCTGTGGGTGTCGGCTAGCCTCTTGTCCTGGGTGTAAATAGCTAGCCTCTTGTCCCAGTGTGTAAATAGTGGGCCCATGACTGAGTGGCTGAGGTGATAGTCACATAGGACAAACACAAGCTTCACAGCATGAGCTCCCTGAAACTATGGCCAATTCAGCTAATATCACTTCTGCAAGACCAGGCTGTCATCAGCAAAGCCTGACACAGCACCCTAACTTACGGACAAGCAAGCCATCCGCTTGGGGGCTGGTGTGTGCAGGTGACCTTACTCTGCCCTCTGTCTATGCCAGTACTAAGTGATTAAAGATGCCTCATCTACCAGCATGAGATTCTACACGATGTTGCTTCTGTTTAAATAACTCTATTGAGGTAAAATACATGCAAAGAGATGCTTGACCATTTGATATCCAGTTTTTATCATATATTGCATCCCTCCAAAGCACAGTGTAGGAATGGCTGGTTAAAGATTTATCTCAAAGGTCATTCAGCACTGATGCCCTGTGGTTTGAAGACCTGTTTTCCTGTAGGTGATATATACCCTAAACCAATGACTATGTCTCTGAACCTGCAACCCACTGGTCTACAAATTTTAGACTTAAAAAAGAAAAATTCCTAGTTCTTAGAGAAGTGGTGGGAGGGGAAGAAATGCTTCGGCTCAGGACATATTAATGCTTCCTCTGAACTTGAAAATGTAAGTGCCACTTAGTCATTTTGGATCCCAGAGTTGTTTGGGATGACCTACTTTGCTGCCCACAGGAGCCAGGACTGCTATTGTGCAATGCAGAGAGGATGGGCCCATCAGGCACCTATTTGTTGATGCTTCCAGTTTGATTATGAGTGTACATGGTAAAATGTGGCAACCATGGCTTGGTATGGATTCAGAACTAAGCTCTTGGGCCCCTTGCGGATCAGGGCCTGGGTCACGCTACAAAGCAAGCAAGCCAGATGACCAAAGTGTTGGCCACGTGAGACAAAATCTGAAACAGCAGGTAGAGTAGGAGATGGTGAGTATTGATTGTAGCCTGGGACCTGGGACAGCAGTGGGGATGGGAGCTTATCTTACACACCCTCTTATATGAGGTCTTTTCAAGAATGTGATCAACCCCCAACTGGAATGCTTTGTGTTAAACTGTGTATGGATTTGAATGGGACACATTGTGGACTGTATCAGATTGTGCCTGGCCTCACCTCACTGTGCCTGGCCTCACCTGCTCCTGGCTTACTTTTTATTCCAGGTGTTGCCGCAGTGACCAACCTCCTTAGAGCTCACCTGAGAATACCTCAGCTCAGTTGTACAGTGTATTTCCCACTCTGCATGACAGGCTTTCTCTGACCTCAAGGAAGAGGACATCTGAGCAAACTTGGAATGGCAGTGGCACTAATAAACTAGTGTAACTCCTTCACAATGGGAACTTGAAGTCAGTGAAGTGGTTCTTTCTTTGGGCATGAGGTACATTCTGCGAGGACCCAATAGGATAGAGCCGACGTGTGCACATGGCCAGATGAATAGTGCAGATTTCAATTCTTTTTACTCCTTTTCTGTTTTGTACTCTTCAGTTTCCTTCTCCTGCTTCCCGAGGTCACTTGTAAGAACGAACTTCTTGGGTGCAAGCCTTGACCTGAAGCTTTGCTTTTGTGGGAACAGCTGGAGAACCCAGGCAAAGACACTAACCATCTTCCCTTGGATTCATAGTCTATCTTTAACAACCTCAGTAAATTATAATCTAGTTTGAGGGTCTGGGAATTATTCTGCTTTTGTTTTTATCTCTTGCTGCATTTTCAATAAATCCCTTCTGTTATAGATTTGATTGTGTAGACTCCTCTATGTCTGCCTCTATTCATATGTTTAAGTTCTAACCCCTAATATAGCTGTATTTTGAGATACAAACTTTAAGAAGGTAATTAAGGATCAATGAGGTCATAAGGGTAGGGCCCTAATCTCATAGGACTTATAAGTCCTTATAAGAAGAGAAAGGGACACCAGAGCTATTTTCTCTAGGCTTATGGAAGAAAGGCATGTGAGGACACAGCAAGAAAGAAGGTGCTGTCTACAAGCCAGAGAATCGTTATCTCCTCTTTTTGACGCCAGTGCTTGTGTTGGTAATTAGTCTTTATATTTTTCTCATCTCTTGTCTCTTGCCTTAGGTAGACAGAAATATCCTTAAGGCTTTTAACCTTAGCTTTTACTTATTTTCAACTTCTATGCCTCTGGGATCTGAACATTGTTGTTCAATCTTAAGACACCTCTTTCTCCCACCATAAAAGCCATCAAACCTCAAGCCCTTCAGCTTTAGTTCTAGCCATTTGCAAAGACTAGAAAGTAATTTGATTAACAGGGTGAAGGCTAAGAGGCAAAACTCTGCTATCGGCTTATACTTCTCCTAAGAATACTATCTCAACAATTTCATCAATTTATACTTACCCATGTTCCAGTTGCGTTGTATCATTGCCAACACTTAATGGTTGCATTCTCTTTAATTTTAGCCACCCAGTGGATGTAGATTGGTATTTCATTGTGGTCTTAGCAAGGTATTTCAGAGATATGCTAAAGAAGAGATGAATTCCTGATTAAAGGAGATGGTGCAAGACTTTTGAGGAGTATCGAGATCGTCTTTTAGGAGAAGGGAGCACACATTTATTAAGCACTTAATACACATTGAAAGCAAGAGTAGATGATCTGCCCACACGATTACATATGATGTTTCCAATTATCCTATACATCGTTTCACTTTTCCCATTTTATAGAAGGAGCAGAGTTTAGAAACATTTAACAATTTACCCCAAATCTCATATTTATGAAGTTTTGCTCATGTCATCATGTGAGGGGCTACAGATTTCTTGTAATGTTGTCACTGACATTGAAAAATTATATGTCTTTTGCAGAAAGAAAACATATACAGGTTGTAGGATTGGGGGATAGGGGATGCTAAGGGGACTTTTAAGCGTACTTTGGGATTTCAGTGGGAAGAAAGAAATTAAATCTGGGGCTGCTGACACCCACTTCAAGGCTGCATTCACCTGGCTGTAGTGTGTCCCTGAGACACTTCCATACACCACTGCAAAACACTCAGGCACTTTCTGACAGGTGAGACAGCGTTGATGATCTCTCACTTGCTTTTTTGACACACTTTAATCTCCATGATCTCTTGATCTGCATAGCCTGGTAGAGAGACAGGGCAGATAGTATCTTCCTTTTCAGGTTAAGCAAATGATTCTGGGAGCACTTTAATGACTTGTTCAAGATCGAAGAGTGGATGGAGCCAGAGCAAGAATTCAAGTTCAGGACACTTTTTGCTGTAGAAATACTGTGCTATAATCATATATTTTTTTGAGGATACTTTGTGGCATGTCTGAGTTTGATTATTTCATAGTTATTCTATTATTGAACCTGGAATTTTCTCCAAGAATGATGTACTGAGTGTAGTTTCTTTAATGACAGTAATGACAGCTGACTTTTAGTGAATGCTTATTATATGACTGGCACTATGTTGAAAGCTTTAGGCACATACATCTTGATAACAACCCTATGAGGTAGGCACTGCCATTCTAGATGAGAAGGCCAGGGTACACGGAGGTGGAGTGTCTTGCCCAAGGACACTGAATTTGAAACCTAGACATGCACAACACGTCAACCACTATGTGTGTTATGCAGCCTCCCTCTTTGTGAATATGGTGGTGAACGAAGTGTGGTTTTACAGACAGAGCTGGGAGTACTTCAGTAAGGAATCTGTAGGGGTCATGAGCAGAGGGCTGATGGTGTTGTGATTTCTGACTTTGAGTGGAGGAAAGGCTCAGTAATGAAGTTGCTGTTTAGCTCCGAAGAGCATATCATACAGAATTGCTGGTTATCAGTTTTTAAATCCCCGTTCCCTGTGGCTTCCAACTGCAGATTTCAGGACACCAGATGGAAGAGCCAAATAACGCTGGTCCCCTCCTTCTTCCTCCTCCTCCCCCTCCTCTCCTTCTCCTTTCCTCTTCTGCTTCCTCATCCTTTTCTTTCTTCCCCTTCTCTTCTGTCTCCTCTTTCTCCCCCTCCTTTTCCTTCTTCCTATCTCCTCTTCCTCTTCCCCCTTTCTCCTTCGCTTCCTTCCCCATCCTCCTTCCCCTCCTCCTTCTCTTTCTCCTCCCCCTCCTTTTCTCCTCTTCTTTTCCCTCTTCCTCTTTCAATAAAAAAGCAGTATAATTCATGCCCCTATGGATAGATAGGTGCACACTAAAGTAGATATAAGTTAAATAAGATTTAGTGCTCTTGTTAGCTCAGCAATTCTTTTAGTTAAAAATGAAGTATTTCTAAAATACCGAGAGCTTCTGATATTTATATACCCACCACTGAGCCTTTTAATACATTTTAATATTTTGCCCTATTTGCCTCACAACTTTTTTTGTTTGCTTTCATAGCTAGAAAGTAATTATTGCAATACATGATTTACCAATATCTTACACCTTAAGTTATTATTACTGATTTATATAACATTACATTTTATCATGATTTACATTTTCCAGAGTACTTTTACGTCTAATGCGATTTCATGGTCCCTGTAATAATTTAGATAGCATTTCTTATTTTATTTTTTAATTAAAAAATTAAAAAAATTTTTATTTTAAAGTTGTAGGGTACAATTCAGTATTCAGTATACAAGTGATCATTGACTCACAGCTTTGAAATGAAGAAATTAGATGTTTCAGATGAGGTTGAGACTACTGTCCTCTCCAGATAACTCAACTATATAAAGCAGAGCTCTTGATTTCCCCCAGATATTTTCTCCCATTTTTCAGCTTCCTCCATTTCAGGAAAAGGCACCAGCATTCCCTCAGTTGCTCAGTCATACACAGGTCTCTCCCTTACTCCTCTCTTCTACTGATCTTCTTACCACCGTCTGTGACATTTATGCCAAATCTGCCACCTCTTTATCATCTCTCTCTTAGACTCTTTTGATGGCTTCTCAATGGTTTCTCTGTTTCCACCCCAGTCCTTCTACAGTCTGTCCTTCAAATAACCTGTCTGACTTCCCCCCATCCCCTTGAGCCTCTCAAGCTCATTCTTGCTCTGGGGTCTTCTATCTGGAATTTGGTCCCTAGGTCTTCAGGTACTCCTTCCTTCCCTTCACTCAGATCCTGCTCAAAGACACTTCCTCCCAGAGACCTTCAAATTTACCCGCAACTACTCTGCAGTCTTTCCTGCTGCTCCAAGCTTTTTATTGCCTTCAACAACAACCGGCTTCTCTTTACATATTTATTGTCTCACCCACACCCCCTACCCTGAAATATAATTTTATGAATTTGACTTGCCTACTACAGCATCCCTCATACCCAGAGCAGTGTCTGGCATGTAGCAAGTGCTTTCTTCATATTTGTTAAATGGTACATAAATCTCATTGAATTTCTTTCTTCCAAGAGCAGCTACTATTTTGGGGTTGATTTGTATCAAGTCTTCTAATTTGCTCTGTTTATCTCACATTTACGTGTCCATATGGATTTTATGCAGACTGGTATGCTTGAAATGTTCACTTAAACAACATCATATCAAACCCAATCTTTTGCAACTTGCTTCTTTTTTTCTGATCACAAAATGTTGTTGAGAATGATCCACGTTGATGTTACAGCCAAACCAGGTTCTTAAGCCCACTGTCCAGAAAAACCAAAGCAGAGGCAGCCATTTCAGTGGAGGAAGAGCTTGATATTGCAAAGTAGCTAAGTGAGGAGGGTGAGAGAAATCTCTTAAATCTGCCATCACAGGAATTCAGAGAATAGGGCTTTTAAAGGGAACTTGGAGGGCAGAGGGGTAGGGGCTGTTGACTGGTTGATGATGTCATGGGTGGTTGTTGACACTATCTTCCAGGTGGTCCTGTGACTGCTAGATAGTTTCATGGTGCTCTGAGCCTGGGTAGGAGTTTGGGTTTGCTAGAATGCAAAGTCTAAAAAAAATCTCAAATATCATTCTTAGGTTTTACAATAGATACTGCATACATAAACAAGTCCCATGATAATCAGGTACTACCCTCTGACCCTGAGTCATTATGAAGCAGACCAGGAGGAAAGCACAGGGTCCCTGGAGATTAAAGACACTTTGTCTTTCAGCTGGACCTTTATCCTCAAGCAGTTTTAGATCCACCATTTAAAAAAGACTATTTTGATCAGTCTTGCACCTCCTCCGGGGTCAGGACATCAAGGTAATTTTATATAAGTAGTTTGGTTGATATTGTAGTTATAGTACATTCATTCAACTGTCGTGTAGTGATTTGTTAAGTGAATAGACCATAGTTTATTTATTCATTCTTCTATTGGATTATTGTTATTTTTTGCTTTTTGGAAGTAAAGTGGTTTCTTTATGCACTTGTGTGAGAATTCCTCTAGGTTAGACCCACAGAAATTGTGTCCATAAAACATGTACAACTGCAACTTTGCCAGATACATCAAATAGCTCAAAATTGTTTGGACCATTTTTGACATACAAAAATTCCATTTCTCACATCTTTTTTTTTTTTTTTTTTTGAGTTGGAGTCTCACTCTGTCACCCAGACTGGAGTGCAGTGGCCACTCCTGCCACCGCAGCCTTTTTCTCACATCTTAATCAATATTTGTAGTCATCAGAGTTTTGATTTTTACCTATCTGACGGGTATCCTCTGTGTCTCATTTTTGTTTTATCTTGTGCTTTTCAGATTATTACCACCTTTATCTTTTTTCTCATGTGTTTAATGATCATTCAAATTTCTTTCCTTCCACATTGCTTGTTCATATTTTTAGTTGTTTTTCTCTTGGATTGTTTCTATCTTTTATTGGTTCAAAGGAGTTCTTTAAGAACTCTACCTAAGGATATTTTGTGATTTATTCATATTGCAAATATCATCCCACAGTCTTTGCTTTTCTTTTCAATTTATTTATGAGGTTTTTTTATTTACATGTTTTAAATGTAATGAAATATTTCCCTTCATATTTGATTTGTTTCTACATATTTTAAAGAAACCTTTCCCTGTGCTGCTATAAAAATGTTCTATTGCTTTTCAAAATTTAGTTTGCTTTCTACAGAATTTATATTTTGGAATATGTTTTAAGATAAAGATACAATTTTGTTTTATTTTTCATACAGAGTCACCTAAGCCAGCGTCATTTTTAAAATTTAATTTTTTAAATAGATAACACATTCATATGAATCAAAGATCAGAATAATGTTACAAAATGCATACTGAGCAGTTTCATGGCCACTCCTGGCTCATCTACCCTCCTTTCTGCACTTAGGCAACCGGTTCTGATTGCTTACTTCATGTTCCTCTGTGCAAATACAGCAAACAGGAAAAGATATTCTTATTTTTCCTTCCTTACCCAAGTGGCGTGCTCATCTTTACTGCTCTCTATGCTTTTCTCACTTAGCTATTTACCCTGGAGCACTTTCCCTATGAGTGCACAGGGAGCTTTTTGTTCTTTTTAGCAACCGAATAGTCTTTTACTGTGCCATGCTATTAGAAAGTGTTTAACCAACTTCCTATAGATGAGCATTTGGTTGTCTCCAGGCCTTTGCCAGGTACTTCTAACAACACTCCAACAAATGACGCTATACATATGTCATTTCATATGTAATAGATGCCCAGAAATGGGATGTCCGGGTTAGAAGATATATGTATATGCATTTGAAATCATGATAGATACTGTCAATTAGCTTCCATAGCTACTGAATCATTCTACACTTCTTATCTCTTTCCTCATAGACTTGTCAATAGCAGCTTGTCAAACTTGGAAATTTTTGACAGGTGAGAAAAGAGTATTCTTTGTATTTTAGTTCCTTTGTTACCATTTTAGGTGTATCTTTTGAATTGAGTTGTAACTAGGATTAAGTACATAGTCTAAACTCTATAGTCACATGACATTTTATGTATCTATTTGTCACTCAGGTAGGATACAGAACATTTCCAATATATAGATATCTCTCTCATGACTGCCCCATTAGTACACTCCACCAGAAGTAACTTTTCTACCATCACATATTAGTTATGACTTATTTTGAACTTTTAATTCATTAGGAATCATAGAGCACATTCTCTTTTGTGTATGATTTCTTCTATTCACATTACATCTGTGGGATTTATCCATGTCTTATATGTATCAGTTGATTATTTCCTTTGGTGTGTGATATGGGGGGAGACCCCTCAAAACCCATAATTTATTTGTAAAAAATTGTGTATTTATTCTTATATGTTTAAACTTCAGTCACCTTCAAAATACTTTCCGTTTGATACATTAATTGAGATGATTTTTCCACTGCTCAAAACAGTTTTTGAACTTGTGAATTTTGGTATTTTTCAGTGCTTCTGCCATTTTCTGTTTCACCTTTTCCATATAAGCAGAGTTTTTTGAGGACTTTTTTCATTCAGGGAAAAAAAATAAAAAATAAAAAATCACTCGGGGTGAGATTGGGTGAATAGGGAGGGTGGGGTATGGGGGTAAAAAACTGTTGAACATTCAGTGTGGTATGGGCAGGTGTGCTCATAAATCACCCATCATGGAATGGGCAAACATGTTAAAAGAATCTCTACAAAATATTTCACTGAAGCTGAATGGAGCCTCTCACAACAATGCTAGCTACTACACTAATGTCAATGGATTCCAAGAATACTTACCCAGCAGAGGAAGACTGTGCTACAAGGGGACTGCCCTTCAAAAGATAATTCCTTTTTTGAGGTTCCTCCCCTTGTATTTTGTTGTATGAATATACCACAATTTATTGACATTTTCTGTGTTGGTGAGCATTTTGATCATTTCCAGTTTGGAATAGTATGAGTGAAGCTGCCATGTACATATTTGTGTATGTCCTTTGGTCGATGTAAGTCTTGTGTTTGTTAGGTAAATACCCCAAAGTGAAATTGACAGGTCATGCTTAGTTTTAAAGACACAATTTTTTAAAGAAAAGTTTTTTTCAAAGTACTTGTTGTTAAGATCTGTGAAGATTCCGAGGTTTGGGTTAGTGATAAAGGCAATTCGATGAATGATAATAGCCAGAGTATCAGTGATTTTTGTGCTTGTTCCCAGAGTCCCAATGTCCATGGGTAATATGAAGTGGGCAGGGTTCTTGTTATAAGAGGGGTACGTTGAGTTAAGGAAACCTGGATTGTTTGTGTTGAATAAGAAGCATGTCTACCCTTTCCTCTGGGAGGAGACTCTAATTCCAAGGCTGTTTACTATACAAACCTTCTAGAACAGAAAGTTTGGAACAAAGGGTAGTTAAAGTCGCACTTGTAAGACATGTAGAAATGAGAGATTTGTTAAAAATATCTCTCAACAATTGTGTCAGTTTATACTAACCAATGTTCCTGTTGTTCTGTATTATTTTCAGCACTTGGTGTTGACAGCCTTCTTTATTTTTAGCCATTATGGTGGGTGTGTACTAGTATTTTATTGTGGTTTTAGTTCGCATTTCTCTGATGACTAATGATGTTGAACACTATTTCATATATTTATTACAGTTCTGATATTCTCTTATGGAAGAGTCTAGTCAAATTTTTTCTATACCCATCTTTAATTGGAGTTACTATTTCTGACTGATTTGTAGAAATTCTTTCTATATTTTGCATAGGAGTCTTTTAGGATATAAAAACAGAAGTTCTTAATTGCAATAAAGTTTGCTTTATCATTTTTAATACAGTTAGTGATTTTTATATGCTGTTAAATGAATGTTTTTAGCTTCAAGTAATAAAGATCTTCTCTGATGTTTTCCTTAGATACTTGATTCTCTTAGCTTTTACATTTAAATCTATGATCCATTTCAAATGGACTTTTGTATATGTGTAAGGTATGGATCAAAGTCCTTTTTCTTTGCCCCACATCAATATCTAATTAACTCCTTATAATTTATTGAAAAGATTTTCCTTTTTCCATTGAATTTTGTCACAACTTTTTATATGCTGCCAAATTCTATTTGCTAATAATTTCTTTAGGATTTTTGGATTCATATTTATGAGATACATTGTATGTAATTTTCTCTTTTAATATTCTTGTCAGATTTGACATTTTGCCCCTATACAATTAGTTTAATGTTTTTTTTTTTTTTTGGAAGAGTTGAAGATTGGTATTATTTATTCTCTGAACTATTAGAATAATCTGTCTTTGACGCCATCTAGATCTAGAAAACTATTTTTGTAGAAATGCTTTTAATTATAGATTCAATTTATTTACTAGAGTTATTTGGCTTTTCAATTTCTTGTTGGGTGAGTTCAGCAAACTGTGTTTTTCAAGGAATTTATTCATTTCATCTGAGTTAAAAAATTTATTACCACAAAGTTATTTATAGTATCCTTTAATTTGCCTTTTAGAATCTATAGAATTTGTAATTGTGTCTTTGTTTCATTCCTAGTATTAGTAAAGTTTCTTTTTTTTTTTTTTCTTGACGAATCTTGTTAGGGGTATTTAGGCTATGTATTGCTGCACAATATAATAACCCATGTTTTAGTGCTTTGATTAACAATTAATTATCTCTAATAGTTCTGTGGATTGACTGGCCCAGGCTGGGTGTTTTGTTTTGTATTCTCACCTGAGTGGTCTTGTTTGAGGCTTCTCATGGGGTTGTATTCAGATAACCTGTAGTGTTGGGTCAGCTGAATTGGACATTGCAATTGGCGGACATTCCTAGCTAACCATCAGGAGTTACACTGGGGTTGTCAGACAATGTGCCTGAGTGATGCACACTATATTATTTCTCATATATGTATAAGAGTAGGGAAAATATGCCAAAAATACCTTGTCATACTATTTCTCATTCAAATATTTTACAATTTGACAACCTGCTGTATTGTTGAAACTATGGGGGAAGAGATTCTTTCACACTCTGCTAATAAAAGTACAAAGTTATTCAACATCTATGAAGATTAATTGTCAACATATGTCATAATTACAAATACATATGCATATTCTTTTTAAATCTAGCAATCTCACTTCTGTGAACCACAATATTATTGAACAGAAGTGATGTTAGTGGGCATGCTTAGTATCTTCCAGACTGTAAAAACCTTTATAATTAGATATTCTATTTCTGCTTCATTTGTTATTTGAAAATAAGAATATTCTATTTTTTTCTAGTTTACTAAGAGGATTAATGAAAGGTAAATTTTATCAAATACTTTTCTTGGCCAGGCGCAATGGCTCATGTGTATTTTCAGCACTTTTGAAGGATAAGGTAGGAAGATCACTAGAGGCCAGGAGTTTGAAACCAGCCTGGACAACATCGTGTCATCCCATCTCAAAAAAAATGTACATACACACATTCATGTGCTTTTCTGCATCTATTGAAAGGCAAGCATATGGTTTTTCTTCTTTCATCTGTTAATGTGATAAATTTCAGTAACACATTTCCTAATGTTAAGCCATCCTTGCTTTCTTGTGACAAACCCTATGAGACTTGATTTTAAAAAACTAATTGCTAGAATTTGCTGGTAATATGTACGTTTGTTGTTTTTGTATTTATATTCAAAAGGTGAAATTCCTTTTTCCTTCGGTCTGTTTTATTATTATTATTTTTTGAGTTGGAGTCTCACTCTGTTGTCCAGACTGGAGTGCAGTGGCCGCTCCTGGCCACTGCAGGCTCGACCTGCTGGGCTCCGGGGATCCTTCTGCCTCAGACTTTCCAAGTAGCTGAAACGACGGGCGCGCACTACCACGCCCGGCTAATTTTTGATTTATTGTGGAGATGAGGTCTCATCAAGTTGCCCAGGCGGGTCTCGAACCCGCAGGCTCAGGCATCCACGGGCTGAGGCAATCCACTCACCTCAGCCTCCCAAAGGCGTGGGATTACAGGCTGAGCCACTGAGCCCGGCTTTCTTTCTTTCTTTTTTTTTTTTGAGTTGGAGTCTCACTCCGTCGCCCAGACTGGAGTGCAGTGGCATGCTTCCAGCCACCACAGCCACGACCTGCTGGACTCCGGCGATCCTTCTGCCTCAGCTTTCCAAGTAGCTGGAACTACACTCACGCTCTACCGCGTCTGGCTAATTTTTTGATTTATTGTAGGATGAGGTCTTGCCAAGTTGCCCAGGTGGGCCTCGAACCTGCGGGCTCAGGCCATCCACTCACCTCGGCCTCCCAAAGCGCTGGGATTACAGGCTGAGCCACTGAGCCCGGCCTCCTTTGGTCTTTTTATTTTTCTTTTAAGGTCACTAGAATTATCAAGTAAGTTGGGAGAGATCTAGTTTTCCAACAGGGTTGTGACTTGAACAAAAAGTAAGTATCACAGAACCCCCTTACCCTCAGCTAAACAATCAAAAATTGTTATTGATCTGATTAAATTGATGTATGAGATGTATTTATTTATCTAATATTAAATTGTGAGTATGTTAAACCCACATAAAATGTTAACTCTTGCACAATTCACAACTATTACAAGTATCATTCCTTGATACTTTCTATTATTATCAGTGAAACAGGGAAGTCTTCTAAAAACCTATTAGATAACAATTACTTAAAGTTTTTGAAAGTTTCTTTTTTTGACTGATTATCCTACATGTGAGTTCTCAGTCCTTCTCAATTTAGCATTGCTTGTATCTCCTTAATACGTCTCTATAGCAAGAGGTTTGGCATTGAGAGACATCTGTATTTCATCACATTTTTGGCAACTTTAGAATGGTTTTGAACATGAAAATGATGGTTGTGGTCTTGACTGGAAGGTTAATGATGAATCTGGAGTAGATGCTAAGTAATTTATTGCACAAAGTGCATACTATATGGGGGTGGTTATTGTTTTTATTGTTTATAAATCTGTAGTATATGCCTAATGTTCCCTGAGGCATAAACTATAGCTTTCTCTCTCTATACGTTGTTCAAACCATATTCTCAGAAATTTTATCTAACATTTAAGGGCTTATAAACTCTATAAGTCCCTGCTAGATATTTTGTCATTAATATTGACTAGTTACAGTAGAGAAACCATCTTCCTAAAGTCTCAAACTGAATTATGAAATATTTTTAGTCTGAACTTCAGGGAAACATATACCTTGATCCATTCTCTAGTCCAGCGAGCAAACTATGATGGAGGTGTTTTTAAACTGATAGATACAGGTGTAACATGTGACATCTGGCTTTGTGTTTATGATATGGAAGATCCTGACAGGTTAAGAAACAAGTCTGCATTACTTGCTTCTAGACATTGAAAGGCAGATATGAAGACCATCCTAGGTAGAGACACTGATGTTCTCATCATAATTTTTTTAAGAGTAGTACTTTTCTTTTCTTTTTTTTTACAGTTTAAGCTAATATGTATGTGTAGGTACTCTGATCAAATTTCAAAAGGATAACAGGAAAAAATGACACCTGTGACCAATAATTCTTTAAGACAAGCAGAGTTGGATAGAAATAACTACTGAAAAATGTTATAGATACTCTGTCACTACAAATGAGCCATATTTCTATATCCTGTTTCTTATGCCTTAAGAAATTAGAAGTTAATTGTACCATATCTAAAATGTTAGTGATTTACATTTTTCCTGATGATTAGTGATGTGAAGTATCTTTTCATATAATTCTTGGCCATTTGAGTGTCTTCTTTTGAGAAATGCCTATTCAAGTTTTTGGTCCATTTTTCAATCAGGTTATTTATTATCTTTGCTTTGAGTTGTAGAAGTCCCTTATATGTTTTGGATATTAACCTCTTATCAGATAAATGGTTTGCAAATAATTTCCCCAATCCTGCAGGTGTCTCTTCACTGTTACATTTTTCCTTTGTTGTGCAGAAACTTTTAGTTTGATATTATCCCATTTGTTTATTTTTACTTTTCTTGCATGTACTTTTGGCATTATATTTAAGAAATCATTGCCTAGATCAATATCATGTTTTTTCCCCTGTGTTTTCTCCTTAGAGTTTCATAAATGCAGGTTTTATATTTAAATTCTAAACCCATTTTGAGTTGACTTTTGCATATTGGTACTACATAAGAGTACAATTTCATGATTTTGTATATGGATATCCAGTTTTTCCACTACCATTTGTTGAATAAACTGTTTTTCCCTCACTGTGTGTTTTTGGTACTATTATTAATAATCAGTTGACTATGAATACATGAATTTATGCCAGTAGCATGCTGTTTTGATTACTATAGCTTTCTAGTATATTTTGAAATTAGGCAGTATGATGCATCCAGCTTTGATCCTTTTGCTTAAGATTGCCTTGACTATTTGAGGCCTTTTGTGGCTTTTTATGGCTTTTAGGAACATTTCTCCTATTTCGAATGGTATATAAGACCATTATGGTAATGGTAAAAAGTGGCAAAAATGGTAACAAAAAAAACCCCATTAGGGTTTACATTAAATCTGTAGATCATTTTTCCAGTATGGATTGTTTTTAACAATGTTATTTTTTTTGATTCATGAACACATGATGTCTTTCAATTTATTTGTGTCTTCTTTATTTCATCACAATAATTTATTATCTCACCATTTAAAGACATTCAAAGAGAGGGGAAAACAATATTTGACAAAAATTGTTATTTAAATAGCCAAATAATAATTAAAATGCAATAATAATAAGATGAACACTCAATTAACAAATGGGATAAAGACTAAACAGACACCTCACCGAAAAAGATATACAGATAACAAGTAAACATGTGAAAAGATGATCCACACCATATGTCAGTGGGGAGATACAAATTAAACTATCAATGAGATACCACAACAGCCTTATTAGAATGGCCAAAATTCAGAACACTGACAACTCCAAATGCTGATGAGGATATGGAGTAATGGGAACTCTCATTCATTGCTGGTAAGAAAGCAAAATGGTACAACCACTTTAGGAGACAGTTTGGGGGCTTCTTACAAAACTAAACACACTCTGATCTTACAATCAGACTACTAGGTATTTCCTCCCAAAAGTTGAAAAAAGTACCACCTGATCTCATTTATAGATGTAATCTAAAGATGTTAGACTTAAAAACCAAGAGTAGAATGATATTTGCCAGAGTCTAGGGGTAGGAGAAAATGGTAAGCAGCTGCTTAATGGGCATAAAGTTTCAATTATACAAGATAAATAATTCTAGAGATCTACTGTACCATATTGTGCCTATAGCAATAATATTGTATCATTCACTTAATTTTTAAGGAGTTCATATTAACTGTTCTCATCACAATTTTCTAAGGTGAGCAAGTTTTTTTTACAGTTGAAGCTAATACATATATGCAGGTACTCTGACCAAATTTCAAAGGCCAGTGAGCATGTCCATAACCTTAATTTATTAAAAACACATGCGTGCACACACACACACACACACACACACACACAGACACACATACACGTATTTAAAAGGGTAAAAATAAAAGAAACAAAATATTCACTTTTTTGAAACATGGAATTTATATCTACAATATATACACTTTACAGTTTCTGAATTATTATTATTTTTACTGATTTTGGTTTTTTTATTTATGCATATCACTAGTCTTGGGTTGTCAGTGTTAGAAGGTAAGGATTATACTTAATATACTCCAATGGTACATTGCTCTCTAGAGATAATGTGGAAGACTTTTGATATATTTCTGACAAGATATTAGCCTGCCTAAATACTGTTTTAAAAATAAGAAAAGTAATTTGACTGTGTATAGATTTGTAAAATGTAAAATGTTAAAAAGCTTTATTTACTTTTATATTCCACAAAAAGGAAATTAGTGATTTTTTTAAATGAATGGTTAATATTCTCTCATATCTGAAATCAAGTGTTCCATGAAAAATTTACAATGATGACCTCACTGTGAAAAAACTAGAAGGATTGTTAGTTTAGGAAAAAAAAATTTCATTTTGAGAATTTCCCCTGTTCTTGTCTCAAGGCCACTTCTAGGTACACCCAGGCCCTAGGATCCCACTCTTAAACAGCCCCCAAACTACATGGAAGAGTGTTAGCTTCTATAAAATTGATGGGAAGGAAAAAAGGAGTGATTAAAAAATATTAAATGGCTTGGCCTTAAACATCTTTGGGACTTAATTAAACTAAAAATCTTCTGCACAACCAAAGAAATAATCAAGAATAAATAGACAACCTACAGAATGGACATAAAATATCTGCAGACAGAAAATATTCATCCAGCAAAGGGCTACTGTCCAGAATCTACAAAGAACTCAGATAAGTCAGCAAGAAAAAAACAAATAACCCCATTAAAAAGTGGACAAATGACATGAACAGACACCTCTCAGAAGAAGATATACAAATGGCCAACAAATATATGGAAAAAATGTTCAATATCGCTAATAATCAGGAAAATATAAATTAAAACTACAGTGAGATATAACCTCATACCAGTCAGAATGGTCATTATTAGAAAGTCTAAGAACCACAGATGTTGGCATGGTTGTGGAGAAAAAGATATGCTTATCCACTGTTGGTGGGATTGTAAATTAGTTCCGTCTCTATAGAAAACAGTCTGGCAATTTCTCAAAGAACTAAAAATTGAATTACCATTTGAGCCAGCAATCATACTACTAGGGCTCTACCCAAAGGAAAGAAATCAATATTAAAAAAAAAATACCTGTATTTGTATGCTCATTACAGCACTATTCACAATGGTAAAATTGTGAAACCAACCTAAGTACCCACTGACAATTAACTGGATAAAGAAAATATGTTATACATACCCCATGGAATACTATACAGCCATAAAAAATGAAATCATGACCTTTGCAACAACATGGATGGAACTGGATGTCATGGCTCAGAAACAGAAAACCAAACAGCATATGTTCTCACTCATATGTGGGAGCTAAATGGTCACAAAGATTGAAATAATAAACACTGGGGACACCAATAAAGGGGAGGAGGAGGAAGGCTAGTGTTAAGAAACTACCTACGAGACACAATGTTTACTATCTGGAAAATGGGCCAACTGAGACTGAATCCCCACTGCGATACAATGCGTCATATAACGAACATGCATGAGCACCCCTGGAATCTAAAATTGGAAAAAAAAAATTGAAAAACAAACCCCATAGATGTTGGCGTGGATGTAGTGAATAGGGAATTCTTTTTTTTTTTAATCAATATTTTTTATTATGATGTTGTGGGGTACAGTTAAGGGTTAGGTATACAATTACATTTCATTCAGGCTCCCTTTTGATAAGAGGCTTTTCCCCGTCCCCAGACAGATATTTGCTACTGTTAATCTCATCTCTCCCCCCCATAGTTTCCCAGTACCGTCAGTCATTTTCTTATAGTATTACATTGGATGTTCAAGGTCCATTATATGAGTGAGAACATGTGATACTCGGATCTTTGTTTCTGTAAGAAGTCACTCAGTATTATAGACTCTAGTTCCATCTAGGTTGCTGTGAAATTCATGATTTTGTTCTTTTTTATGGCTGCGTAGTATTCCATCGTGTATATGTACCACATTTTTAAAATCCAGTCCTCTTTTGATGGACAGCATGGTTGCTTCCAGGTTCTTACTATTGTGAACAACGCTGCGATAAATATACATGTGCAGGTATCTTTTTTATAAAGTGATTTGAGTTCTTCAGGATATATTCCCAGTAGGGGGATTGCGGGGTCATATGGGAGGTTGATATTTAGAGCTTTTAGGAATCGTCACACTGCTTTCCACAGAGGTTGCACTAGTTTACACTCCCACCAAGTGTAGAAGTGTTCCCTTTTCGTCACATCCTCTCCAGCAGCTGTTATTTTTTGAGTTGTTGATAATTGCCATTCTGACTGGAGTTAGGTGGTATCTCAGTGTGGTTTTGATTTGCATCTCCCTGATGATTAGTGAGGTTGAACATTTCTTCATGTACCTATTGGCTGCTCAGATGTCTTCTTTTGTGAAGTGTCTGTTCATATCTTTTGCCCATTTTATAATGGGGTTGTTTGTTTTTTTCTTTTCAGCACATTTGAGTTCCTTGTAGATCCAGGATGTTAAGCCTTTGTCAGACCTGGAGTTGGCAAATACTTTTTCCCAGTCTGTAGGCTGTCTCCCTGCTTTCTTGATGGTTTCTTTGGCTTTGCAGAAGCTTGTCAGTTTAATAAGGTCCCACTTGTCTATCTTCTCTCTTATGACCTGTGGGTTTTGGGTTTTGTTCAGGAATTGGATGACAGTTCCGATTTCCATGAGGGTATTTCCTTCTTTTTCTAAGGTTCTTATGGTTTGAGGTTTTACATTTAGGTCTCTGATCCATTTGGAGTTAACTTTTGTGCATGGGGATAGATAGGGGTCCTGTTTCAATCTTCTGCATGTGGTCAGCCACTTTTCCCAGCACAATTTACTGAATAGGTTCTCCTCTCCCCAGTGGTTGTTGGTGGAGGCTTTGCTGAAGATGAGTTGGTTGAGAAATTGAGGTTTAGCTTCAATTCTATTCCATTGATCTATATGCCTGTTCCTATACCAATACCAAGCTGTTTTGATGATTGTAGCTTTATAGTAAAGTTTGAAGTCTGGTAATGTGATACCACCTGCTTTGTTTTTTTTTTGCTGAGGATTGTTCTGGCTATTCTTGGACGTTCATTAGATGCAGCAAAAGCTTTTGATAAAATCCAGCACCCCTTCTTGATAAAAACCCTTGAACATCTAGGCATATGGGGAGCATACCTCAAAATAGTAAAAGCCATCTATGAGAAACCCACAGCCAGCATACTCCTAAATGGAC
>NW_007251721.1:253191-315035 GCF_000164805.1 Carlito syrichta
TGTGAAGATGTCCATCTTACCTAAGGCAATCTACAAATTCAATGCAATACCCATCAAATTACCAGCAACTTTCTTCTCAGACCTAGAAAAAACAACACAGGAATTCATATGGAATAGGGAATTCTTATACACTTTTGGTGGGAAAGTAAATTAGTACAACCCTTATGGTAACAATATGGAGATTTCACAGATCTAAAAATAGATCTACCATTTGATCCATCAATCCCACTGTTTGATATCTACCCAAAGGAAAACAGGTGGTTGTACAAAAAAGTCACTTGCACTTGCATGTTTATCACAACACAATTCACAACTGCAAGGATGTGAAGTAAATTAAAAAGTCACAAACCTTATCATTTATCATCTGACAAGTGGATAAAGAAAATATTATATATAAAATAATATACATATATGTATGTCATTGAATGCTATTCAGCCATTAAAAAAGAACAAAATAATGTCTTTTGCAGCAACTTGGGTGGAATTAGAGACCATTATTCTAAGTGAAGTAATGCAGGAACAGAAAACCAAATACTGCATGTTCTCACTTATAAGGAGAGCTGAGCTATGAGTCTGCAAAGGCATAAAGAAATCATTCTACAAAAAAGATACACACATATGTTGTTGCTGCTCTATTCACAATAGCAAAAACACGGAACCAACCATGCTGTCTACCGAAGCTGGACTGAATTTTAAAAATGTGGTACATATGCATGATGGAATATTATACAGCCATAAAGAAGGACAAACATATGGACTTCGTAGCAACTTGGATGGAATTAGAGTTAATCATACTCAGTGATCTCTCACAGAAACAAAGAGCAGAGTACCATATGTTCTCACTCACAAGTGGACCTTGAATAATTATCATAATACTGTAAGAAAGGGATTGACAGTAGTGGGAAACTGCTGGTGGTGGGCGAGGAGGTGGATTGGCAGTTGAGGAGAACTGCTAGGGGAGGGAAGGGCACACCTGATCAACAAGCGTACCTGCATAATCAATGTTTGTGTATCTAACCCTGAATTGTACCCCACATCTTTAAAATAATAAAAAAATGAATGGTATAATGAATGTTGGAGACTCAGAAAGGGAGGGTGGGAAGGGATAAGGAATGAAAAGTCACTTGTTGGGTACAATGTACACTAGTGGGGTTGATGGGTACATTTAAAGCCCAGACTTTTCCACCACTATTTGATGCACCCATGTAACCAAGACCATTTGTACCCCTAAAAAGCTGTTGACATTAAAACACACACACACACACATCATTCAAATATGTTTGCTTGATGTGTCTTAACTACTTTTAATTTTATACTTTATATTCTACTGGTCTTTTGCTTTCTTTGTATTAGAAGTGGAAATAATCTGTGTGACTATTTTGTGTGTCAGGTTGACTAGGCTAAGAGATACTCAGGTGGTAAAACATTATTTCTGGATGTGTATGCGAGAGTGTTTTCTAAAAGAGATTGGCATTTGAATCAGCAGACTGAGTAAAGAAGATCACCTTCACTGATGTGGGTGGGCATCATATAATTCATCGGGGACCTTAATGGAACAAAAATGCAGAGGGAAAATTTGGTCTCTGTTTGAGTGAAGACATCCATCTCCTTTTTTTTTTTGAATTTTTTTTTAAAGATGTAGGGTACAATACAGGGTTAGGTATACAAACGTTCATTATGCTGGTGCCCTTGTTGATGAAGTGTGCTTCTCCCTCCCCTGGCAGTTTCCCACTACTGCCAATCCCTTTCTTATAGTATTATGATAATTGTTCAAGGGCCACTCATGAGTGAGAACATGTTGCCCTCAGACATTGAAGCTCCTGGTTCTTGGGCATCGAACTTGGTCTGAAACTTACACCACAGGCTTACCTGGGCCTCCAACTTTCAGCCAGCAGACTGTGAATAGCCGATTATGTTTCTGAAGGACCTTATATTTCGTATGTATGTATGTATTTACCTATTTTTAAGTCAGAATCTCTCTCTGTCACTCAGGCTGCTGTGCAGTGGCACGATCACATCTACCACAGCCTTGGCCTGCTGGACTCAGGCAGTGCTTCCACCTGAGCATTCCAAGTAGCCAGAACTACAGGTGCATGCCACCATGCCTGGCTAATTTTTTGATTCATTGTAGAGACGAGATCTCACCAAGTTGCCCAGGTTGGTCTTGAATCCCTAGGATGAGTCAAGTCTCTTGCCTCTGCCTCTCAAAGTGCTGGGATTACAGGCATGAGTCACCATGCCTGACTAAGTACCTTATTTTTTTAAGGTTTAAAAACATATTTCTAAGGTTTAGAATTACCAACAATTTTCTCTCTCTTTTTAGTTACTATAATGGGCTTTGTAATACAATTGAGAAATAACAAGAAATGTGAATGTTTAATAATAGCATTCGTAAATTATAGTATTTATCATTTTTTTGATAGAATGTGTTTTTGTTTTACTATATACCACATCAACCCTATATTAATTAAACAAATAGATTTATATAATATTCTGCAATAATCTATGGTTAGTATATCTCAAGCCTATAGAAATTTTAAATCTGAATATTTTTGGTTTTTATATAATTTAGAATTAAAAACATATCATTATTCTTTCAAACTTGAGGACAGAAGTGTTATGTTCAAATAAAGTTATGACAAAATTTGAAAAGAGGGTCCTAGCTGATTACTTCCTTTATTTTTGTGATCTTGAGGAATTTATACTGCTATAAAATATACAAGTGAATAATTGAATGACATAAAATCTTATTCACTTAAGCTCATTTATTTAGAATTAGCCATAGCTGAAAGAGTTTTTTTAAAGATGTATTTTTACTAATATTTTTAAGTAGAAAAACTGCATACTATTATCCTCTCTCACTGTCCTTCTCAAGCTACTAAGCATGCCTTGAGCACCTGCTGTGAGGTCTAACTTAGGTCCTGGGGATATAGAGAGAAGTATAAGATAAACTTTGTCATCATCATAATAACAACAATGATAACTAATGTTTATTAACACAAGATTGGCAATTGGGTGTGAATGATTGGGCATTTGCTTTGGGCACAAAATCTGTGGGGGTGCTAAATAATTTTAGTAATCAGACAAATAATGTTTATTTGCATCACCCTATTCCCCACCCTGTTGAGCGCTTACTGTATATAAGGTTCTATATTAAGACTTTTTTTTGCATTTTTCCTACAATTATTTTATTAACCTTCTTAGGAAGTGACCCCAATGTAATGGTAGGGTGACATATAGCCAATTTTACACAGTTAATAACTTGTGAAATGAATTGGGACCCAGATTTTATTCTGTGAATAGAGTTTCTTTCTCTTTAAAAAGTTGAATGAATGTCTTACATGGGCAGGGATGAAATCACAACCGCAAAGGTGGCCGTGAAAAGTAATGTTGCTTCTTTTCTTAAAGAAGTTCATGAATTCACTTTTAAGGATGGAATCTCATAAACTTTTATGCTATCCATATATATCTGACCTTGCTGGAAAACCAACCTAAGAATTTTGGCAAATTTTCTTTCTGTTCTCTATTCTGTTAAAAAATCACTCCCCTCTATTTTTCATAGATTTCTAAAAAGCAAAACTGTTTTTTTAAACATTTTGAATGAGGTTTATATCTTTATATCTGTCATTCACTCTCTGTGCCTTACCCCCACAGAATCTATAATCAGGAGGATTATCTTAAAATAAAGGCATGAAGAAATTTGAAAATAGGATCCTAGTTGATTGCTTTTTTTATTCTGTTGATCTTGTGGATGCTTGTCAAAACGAAACTTGGAAAAGAAAAGTTATTTTGCAGGAGAAAAACTGAGCACTCTACTTAAATGAACAAGGAGCAAAAGTACTTTTGTATTTTACTTCTTTACAATTGCTACCCTTGAACATTATTATTGACTTTTTTTCCTTTGAGGGAATGTTGCAATAATTGAATGATTAAAGAAAACCTTTTCAGTTTGTGCTGTTTTCTCCTGATAATGAGAATCAAAATTACATTCCACAATAACAGGGTTTAAAGAAATAGATTCTGTCTTGGCAATTTGTAGACTTCTCCCTCTTTTTTCTTAGGAAAAAAAAAAAAAACTCTAAAAGAACAAGACAAGACACAGAAGAACAATAGTGATAATGTTTGGCTCATACTCACTATGCTCTGATCACAGCAACTTGCCATCAAGTGTTATTATCTCCACTTTGTTGTTGAAAAAATTATTCTCAAAGGCACAAATGAGCCTCAACTTTAGTTTTTCTTTAAGCGATTTTCTTTTCAGGTGTAACAAAATCATAGAGAAAAATGTTTGAAATTACTCCTGTCCTGAAAAGGCTAGATTTATTTAACAAACATTTGTTGAATATTCACTAAGTTCTGGGTGAAGCATCTCATATATGAACATCAAGGAGCATGGAGTGGGAGTGAAGAAACACATTCAGTCACCTTTACTGAACAGCTTCAGCAATTTATTCCATGAAGTGTCATCCTTCACCTGTGTGTTTCATGGCTGAGAGTCACAGATGGTCAAGCCTGATGCCTTCTGTGCTATGGTGCTCAGATACTTCCAAATATTGCTAGGAAAAGGTTTCTTTCCTACCTACTGAACCCAAACGTAATGATACATGATATTGTCAAATCTGCACAGTGTGGGGTAGAATAAACCCAGGGGATTTAATCCTGCATCCTATTGAGTCTTCTTGAGTGATTTAAAAAAAGTAATTGAACCTCAATGTTCTCATCTGTAAAACTAAATTCTAATAATAGTCATGTCTGATTTCTCCATGGCTTATGGGTTACTATGGGGATACAATGAGATAAATGTATACAAAAGTGCTTATAACCTTTAAATCTTTCAGATAAGCCGGGCTCGGTGGCTCAGCCTGTAATCCCGCGCCTTGGGAGGCTGAGGTGAGTGGATTGCCTGAGCCCGTGGGTTCGAGACCTGCCTGGGGAACTTGGTGAGACCTCATCTCTACAATAAAACAAAAAATTAGCAGGGTGTGGTAGCGCGTGCCTGTAGTTCCAGCTACTTGGAAGGCTGAGCGGAAGGATCGCCGGAGCCCAGCAGGTGGAGGTTGCGGTGGCTGGGAGAAGCCACTGCACTCCAGTCTGGGCGGCAGAATGAGACTCCAACTCAAAAAAATATATAACTTTCAGGTAATTATATTTTAATTATTAAATCCTGCTCTAAACCCAACCTCATTGAGAACTAAAGGGATGGGGAGATTAAAAAAGGTATGAATTCTTTTCCAGTTGGTGGCGATAGTTTTTTTTTTGGTTGTTGAATCAAAGTCTCACTGTGTTGTTGCCTAGGCTGGAATGCAGTGGCATGACCTTGGCTCATGGCTGCCTTGACTCCCTGGACTTAGGCAATTCTTCTGCCATGGCCTCCTGAATAGCTGGAACTACAGATGCATGCCACCATGCCTGGTTAATTTTTTGATTTTTTTTTTTTTGTAGAGACAAGATCTTACTAGGTTTCCCAGGCTTGTCTCTTACTCCTGGGCTCAAGCAATCCCCCCACCTTGACCTCTCAAAGTGCTGGGATTACAGGCATGAACCGCTGCTCTTGGCCAGATTCTAATAAAAATAGTTAACATTAGTTCTGTGCTATTCTGTTCTAGCAATAGAAATAGTTTTATAATTTAAAGACCACTTTGACAATATTATTGTACCTCAACCTCACCAAAACCATGAGGATGAGAGAAACACAACATTTTAAGCCCCATTTTGAGTCATTGAGTAATTGGGCTCTCAATTTGCTTGCAGTGTGAGATCAGTTTATAAATGAAAACTAGTCAGTATCTGTGCCCAAGGGTTTCTTTAGGGCACAGTGTTATGTGGGTGACCTCTCACTGACGTTTGACTAAGGAGGCTCTGATGGAATAGGCCTATCAAGTCTGTTCTGGTCCTTACTGGGTCTTCACCTCTTGGAGGAAGAACTAGATCTGGTTTTCAGCTGATAGTATTGGAGAACAAATGATGTCCAGAAGTTATTCATGTGTATGCTAAAATGAGAGAGATGTTGACTCTTATTTGCTAATATAATACAATTAGGCACTAAAAATGCCACACTTTTAAAGTACAATATTGTCATTAATCTTGTAAAAAGATACATCTATCTTTTTATTGTTTATTTATTTATTTTTCCTTGATTCTTTTTATTTATTTATTTATTGCATTTTAAAGTGGGATACAATTCAGGGTTAGGTATACAAATGTTGATTATGCAGGTACCCTTTCTGATGAGGTGTGGCCCTCAAGTGAATTAAATTATCAAGGTTTATGACATACCAAGGCTTTTAAAATTTCTTTTTATTTCAAAGATGTGAGGTGCAAATCAGGGTTGGGTATATAAGTGGTTTATGTACAGGCGAGGTTTGGGCCTCCCATTGGACTTCACTTCATCTAGATTGGGATCATGCACCTTTATTGCTGTTGTGTGCTCCCTTCCATCTTCTGGAAGTGTCCTGCTACTGTCAATCCCTTTCTTGTAGTATTATGATAAGTATTCAGGGGCTACTTATGAGTGAGAACTTGTGGTACTCAGTTCTCTGTTTCTGTGATAGATCCCTGAGTATGAAAGATTTTAAACCCATCAACCTCATTGGCTATGATACTGTCACTGCGCAAAGCTGACATTGATTTTCAATACAGTTTATGGTGCAACCTTAACATCATTTATTGTGTAGACTGCAAGGCACAATATTCTAAAAATATATACTGGTTATATATCTCCAGGGGAGTAGATTTAGACATTAATATGTTCATGCATTTTCCATTTTAACATGGCTATTTTCAAGTAATTGACATTATATAGTACATTAAATAGTGATCAAGATGTGAATAAGGAGTTACTCATTCTAAACATGTATTTCTAGACCTGATAATTTTCAGTTGTTTCTTGTGGAGTTTTTCATTTAATTTCCAGGGTGAAAAAGGCATCTTCATTTCCACCAGAGGATGGAATGTGGGTTGCATTTACAAACGTGTTTTACTGAAGTTACTGAAGTGCTAGCAGATCATGTTAATACAGAAGGCAAGAGACTAGTTGTACTTACAGCCTGGCAAATATAAAGTGAAACACTTTCATCAGCCAGATATATCACACTCATATTTGTAAAGCTCTACAGTTACATACCTTATAAACTAAGAAAATTCTCACATATTACTTAAACTAAAATCATGTTTATACTGTATATTACGCTACTTATACTGTAGCTAAATGAAGAAACTTTGAAATTAATTTGTCTTTAGTCTAGGACTTTATATAGAAAGACCAACTCCTAGCAGTTTCATTTAGACCGTTTTCTCTCATAGATCTTGAAGACCTAACTCAAAGCACTCCCAAAATTCAATGTTTCTGAGAATATCATTTCTCCTCTTCCTTTATAGTACTTGCTCTTCAGAGTCCTTTGGAAAATGTCATAGGGGATTTCAGCTACTCTATTTCCTGTCTTTCATTTCATTGATTCTCCCTTCACAGTCAGATAAGTACATAACAATATCGGAAGGATGTGATTTTTTAAAGCTTTTGCAGCTAACATAATGCTATTTTCTGGAGGATGCCTCAATGCACCTTTCAGAGCATGCACACTTTTTCCAAAAATAACTTCCTAAATATTGTTCATGTGTTCTTTGTGAATTTTGTAGGCATACAATTTATAGCTGAAGGAAAGAGGCCTCCGTGACAAACATGCACAAGGATCTCATGTAGCCCACTGGACGGAGACAGTCTGAAGTCCCAGTGTTATCAACACTGGTGGGGGACAATGGACAATGGCATCATTAAGGCATTTATTTTCATATTTCTTTAAAGCTTTGTTTTTTGTTTATTTGTTGTTTTTGTCATCTTTATTATGTTACTTTGTAAAATGAAAGTAAATTTTGGGAGGAGGCGGAGAAAGGTAAAGTTAACAAGGAATAAAAGCAGAGAAACAGAGTGGCTTGCCAGAACCAGGCTGCCTGGTTTGGGTTTCAGTTTCACCCCTCATTAAGCGTATGAGCATGGGGAAATCACAAAAGGTCTGTGTGTCTGCTTCCTCATCTGTTCCTCATGTGTAAATTGGTGATAATAATGGTGCCAGCTGCCCAGGGTGTTAGTGAGTGGGGATGCTAACACTTTTACAGTACTTAGAGTGGTACCTGGCACATAGTGAGTACTATATAAATGTTGGTTATTATTGTTGTTGCTGTATCACTACTATATCTAAGAGGAGATATACTGAATAGCTTACAGAAAAATTTGAATGCATTGCAAATAAAAGTTAAGTTGCCATTATAGTATAACCACATTGCCCAGGGCAACAGTACACACCAAGTATATAATAGGTAGAGAAGAAGTTACTTTTTTAAAAAAGTGTAACTTTCCTATTCTGACTGCTGAAAGAACACCTCATTGAAAATAGTTGTGTCACAGAGAATATTTGGCAACAGATGACAGGAGTAACATGTTGTAAATTGTGATCAGCTTGACTCTGTTTCCAACCTAATATTGTATTGGTTGAATAAGCTTCGAGATCTGTTTTAAATCTTAGGCTGGTGATTTCTAACCAGCAGTTTGAAAAACAAACACCATCTAATGAAGAACTGAATATTTGAAATATTTATCAAGCCACAGTGGGTCATAGAACATCATTTGTAAGTACAAACACACACAGATTATGTAAACCAGAGAGGGGCTAAAGGACTGCGTAGCATGCTGTGGCCTTTCAAGAAAGGTAGTTAAAATGAAATTTTCTGCTGGACCAAGGGAAATATGTGTTTCTCACTTTATTAAGGAAATTAGATCTCTTCCATTCCTCGTTTCGGGTGGTAGAGAATTTCCTTTCTGGGTTTGGGAAGACTTGCTTACTGTTGGGATAAAATGCACCCAAGCTGGAGTGAACGTAAAAGGACCCCACATTAATGCATGATCATCAAATTTATTGTCCACTCAAAGTGATTTTTTATGCCTAAAAGGGGCACTAATTATTCTGGGACCAGTGGTGTAAAGTAGGACAGGAAAACCAGGGACATTCTAAACATTAAAAAAAAAAAATCTAGTGTAGCAAATGTTTGGCAAAATTCCACTAAACATTAAACATCTGGACTGAATCTAGATGGGTGCCAGATTCCAGAACCTTCCAGAACCAGAAATGAGCATAGAAATACTCTCTGATCTACAAGCACCTAACTGAAGGTGAAGCAATTACATAAACAGGAGGCAATATTTCCAATTCCCTCTCTGGTGATTTCTCTCTGTAGATGGCTCACTTGAGTTTGCGAGTCTGTGAAACAGCATTGGATAGTAATAGAAGATATATCAAGTTTATATAGCTTACTGGATTGTTATAAAAAACAGCAATAAGATTATAATGATCATAGGGAGCAGGTTCTTAAACCCCTTGATTCCCTTTATTTACTGAATGGCCTTGGACATCATTCAAGCACTTCCCCAAGTTAGTAGAAATTGTGCTTGTGTTCTTCCTCAGAATTGTGTGAAATAGCAGCAACAATGTATTTTGCTGTGAAGGTTAAGATCCCAAATATACAGCTCATACAAAAAGATTTTCAGCCAGGTCTTCATATGGAAATGGAAGAGAATTGAGGTCATCAAAGAGTGTTAAAAATCCCATGAAGCGAAATTTTCATTTAATGAAAGGATGTAGCCTCTGACCCAGAAGGGGACAGTTATTAATGAATTCCACTAATGTCCATTTTTTGCTGCTCCCAGAGGTAGACTCAGGCCATTATTTTATTTATTATGACATTACAAGGTATGGTTTCTTCTATGCTCTTAAAACTTTTAGTTTCTTTGGATATAACTAATTATTTTGGAAGTTTTCCATTCAAATTATTTTTAAAGTGATGACTTCTTATGGCTTGTAAGATATGACTTAAGTAATGAAAAAATGAAAGATTTGATCCAAACCAAGGGAAGTGTTTTGTCTTTTTAATGGAGTTCCTGACGTGTCATAAGCTCTTGATAAATAATGCTATTAATATTATTATTACCTGAATTATTATCTCAATTGTTTAAACTACTCCACTCAGTCTCCTAACCATCTGTATGCAAATACTTTCAACACTCATTTCTCTGGTCTTGATATCTCTGAGCTCTAAGCTTGTATAACCAATTGCTTACTTGACATCTACAAGGATATGAGTGATAAGATGTCTCATGCTCAATGTAACCAAAATGACACTGGATTTATTTATTTTTTTGAGTTGGAGTCTCATTCTGTTTCTCAGGATGGAGTGCGGTGGCACACTAACAGCCACCCCAGCCTCGACCTGCTGGGCTCAGGTGATTCTACCACCTCAGCCTTCCAAGTAGCTGGAACCACAGGCATGAGCCACCATGTCTGGCTAATTTTTTGATTTATTGTAGAGACGAGGTTTCGCTAAGGTGCCCAGGCTGGTCTTGAACCCCTGGGCTCAGGTAATCCTCTTGCCTCAGCCTCCTAAAGAGCTGGGATTACAAGCTTGAGCCACTGCGCACAACCTGGCACTGGATTTTTATCTCCTAAAACTTTCCCTTCCTTGTTCTTTAACATTTTTTTACTTTATTCATTATTTTCTGAAATATTTACTGGCATCTACTCTCTGCTGTGTGCTGTTACAGACAGTGATGATAGATACAGTGATGATGCAGAAAGACAACAACCTACGCCTTCATGAAATTTGCTGGTAAATGTAAGAATACTTCTACACTCTTGGTAGGAGTGTAAACTAGTACAACCTCGCTGGAAAACAGTGTGGTGATTCCTAAAATATCCAATAATCGACCTTTCTTGTGTCTCAGCAGCCCCTCCTTCTGGGAATATAGCTGGAGGGACTCAAGTCACTTCATAAAAAAGATACCTGCACACGCATGTTTATTGCAGCATTATTCACAATAGCAAAAACATGGAAACACCCTTGCTTCCCATCAAAAGTGAACTGGATTAAAAATATGATACATACACACAATGGAATATTACACAGCCATAAAGAAGCAAAAACTTACGGACTTTGCACCAACTTGGATGGATTGAGAGTTTATAATATTCAATGATCTAGCACAGAAACAAAGATCTGAGTACCACATGTACTCACTTATAAGTGTACTCAACATTTATCATAATACTACAAGAAAGAGATTGGAAATAAAAATAAAAAAGAAAAAAGAAAGGGATTGGCAGTAGGGGAACTCTACCAGGGTAGGGGGGAGCATATGACATCAATAAGGGTAACTGATCTCAAACCAGGCGAAGTGGGAACCAAACGAAGGTCCAAATTTTACCTGTATAATGACAACTTATGTACCTAACCTTGAATTGTACACCACATCTTTAAAATAAAAAAGTAAACAAATACATGTATACTGTAATGCCCAAGATTGATAATTATGCTGAAGAAAAATGAAGTAACTAAAATTCTCATGACAGTGTCTATATAAGCATTTGATAATATAATATCAACAAATCCTTTGTTTTTTTTTCCTTTATGGCTGCGAAGTATTCCAACTTGCACACATACCACATTTTCTTTATCCAGTCCACTTTTACAGGACATTAACTGTCACAAAAACTAAAAACTGAAAACTGCATGTTCTCATTCTCAAGTGGGCCATAAATGTTGGGCACGTGAGCACAAAGACAGGAACAATTGATGCTGGGCACTGCTAATGGGGAAAAGGAGGGAGGGTGAATAACAGGCACACAATCACCCTTGGGTACCGTGTTCACTATCGTGGGGAAAGAAGGCTCAGTAGAAGCTCAAACCTCATCTGCCCACAATTTACTTATTTAGCAAATTCTCACATGTATCCCACAACTCTAAAATAAAAATTAAAGCAAAGACAAAAGCAAAAGCTCTTTTGCTTAAATTCTTCAATGGTTCCCTATAACCCAGAGGAAGAAAAATCTAAAATCTTTGTAGTTCTATTGTATAACATTTGGTCTTTAACTTTGCTTCATTTTATAATTCCCTGTACTTATTGTGTTCAGACCACACTTTATCCCCCTAAACGGTGACTTTTTCAAAGTTATTACCTGAATTATTCTTTCATTTTTTAAAACTACCTCACTAAGTCCCATACACATCAGTGTGCAAGTAATTCCAATATTTATTTCTCTGGTCTTGATTTATCTGGGCTCCAAACTTGTATGACTAGTTGCTTACTTGACATCTTCATGGATGTATGTGATAAGACATCTCGTACTCAATGTAGCGAAAAGAGACACACAATGTTTAGGGCCCACTTATGAGTGAAAACATGTGGCACTACCTTTCCTTCTACTGATACCTCTGTCTACACTTAGTGTTCTGCATATTTTCACATGGTTGCTTCCTTTTATCTCTCAGGTCTTAGCACAAATGCTACCTCCAAAGAGAAATATTCTTGACATCCTTTCTAAAGTTACCATCCCCCATCACTCTTACATTTTTCTGTTTCATGTTATCCTTCATGGCACCTATCATTATTGAAGACATTGTTTACTTGTTTACAGCATGTTTCCTCCCGTTAAGATTTAAGACCAGAAGCCATGGACCTTAACCATGTTTGTTCATGCTACATCACTAGTCCTCAGAATTTTGCATGACACATAGCAGGTGATCAGCTAATATCCATTGAAGTAATGCATATACTGTAACTTTTTGGAGTTTGGGTGAAATTTGAGAAAGTAAAATCAAATCCCTTTTGAAGCTCAACTCAGTGGAATATTTTAAAAGAAAATATTGACTAGTTTATACCTCATTGCAGTAGCATATACCTTCAAAAATGTAGAATAATGTTAAAATCAGGGGAGCTATCTAGAATATTCTTCAGGTATGATTTAGAGTTACTCTCTGACTCATATGTTTTCTTCAATGCTTAGCATCTGAAAACGGGAATAGTGAAATTATGAGCTGGAGGATGCCTAATTTGTTAGTTGCATTCCATTGTCAAAACAGCAGAGAGTGAGCAAACACACATTTAAAATACATTCCAGTATCTCCTTTTCAAATGAAAACATTAGGTTGAGGGTCAAATCTTATAATTGTTAGAGAAAGCAAGAACAATAACAGCTTTTTAGAATTTTTTTTAAAAAACGCCCATGCAGAAAAAATTGTGCCACTGTCATATAAATGTCACTGGTTATTTCTACAAATGTGTTTATGCATTAATTTGAATCTTAAAAGATACTAGAAATTTCCATTCCTAAAACTTTATTTTATGAACAATTTAGACAAAATAGAAGAGATCTGTGAGCTGTCTAAATCACACAGGTACAACGATCCTTCACAGTTTTAACCCTTAAAAATATGGAAACTTCACTGAGGTCTTTGTGGGATAATTCATTTATGTGGTCATTTTCTAAATCAGCTGTGTAAGTTTGGCCTTCAAAGTCCATGTTTATCCTGCTGTGGCTGTATGTTAATTGTAGAGTACCTTTTATATTTTAAGTGGAGAAAGTTCTCTCTGTATGAAAACATTAAGCCTTTCATGAGTTTCCGAGGCTTGTATTGCATTGGGTGACCAGTCATGGGTGTGTTCAGATGTGCTGTGTCCTGCATTGTAAGGAAATCTTGCTCTCTATGTCCTGTATGGGGTGTAACTTGATGGAACATTCTAGACCTAAGAAACAGAGAGTGAGGAATGTTAAGAGAAAGGATTAATTCAGTGTGATGTAGGAGAGGGCTTAGTTCTTCTGAATTCTGTTTAAGGATCACCTTTTCCATGAGTCTTTGAATCCTTGTTTCCAGGATACATGAACATATATCTTTAGTAAACCATTGCACTTCCTCCAGACACAATTCTGGTTTGCTTGTTTGAAAACCCTTGGCACCTTAGATCATTTGCATTAATAAGTTTTGAATATTCAGGCAAGAAAGAACACCTTCTCCCTCTCCCTACTGGCAAATTTACTGTTTTTAGAGGTGGATATTTTACCCTTATTTTGTGAGAGGTCAAGGTCTTCCTGTCCATACAAAATAGCCTTGATCCAAGTCAGCTAGACACCTGTGTTGAGATGCATCGCCCAATCAGTGTCACTGAAACACTGTGAAATCCTTTGACCAGAGTTGAATAGCCTTCTCAACTCCCAATGCACCTCTTCATAGTGACAAGTGACTTCTGATTTTATTTTTTCTTATTTGCTTATTTATTTATTTATTGAGTTGGAGTATCACTCTGTTGCCCAGGATGGAATTCAGTGGCACATTCATGGCCACCACAACCTCAACCTACTGGCCTCTGTCAATCCTTCCACCTCAGCCTTTGAAGTAGCTGGAACCACAGGGGTGCGCTACCACACCCAGCTCGTTTTTTTATTTATTGTGGAGACAAGGTCTCACCAAGTTGCCCAGGCTGGTCTTGAACCCCTGAGCTTAGGCAATCCATCACCCTGGCCTTCCAAAGAGCTGGGATTATAGACTTGACCCACTGTGCTTGGCTGTGACCTATGATTTTATGTGAGTATATGTTTAAATTAAACCAAGTCTCATTGGCTCTGGATATAACTTGTGCTTTTACTGTTATATTCGAATTTGGTTACTTACTATGCCTTAAACTTTAGATACCCTGATAACTTGAATCCTGTCTAGTTCTGGCCTACCACTTGCTCAGATGTTCCCCATTTATAATGACCTGATCTGGTTCTACCTGGGAAAATGTGGTAGCCACTGCTGAATCCCCAGTGCCTAAAAGGCACATGGTGTCGTGCAATAAATGTTTATTGTTATTGTTATTTTATTATATATATTTTTATGGTTGTGATTTACATGTGAGTATTTACTACATAAATAAATTGAGCACAGGTGGGGTTTGAGCTTTGGTGGGCTATGATGAGATACTACCTAACACCGGTAAGAGTGGCTATCACCAAAAAGTCGAAAAACAAAAGGTGTTGGCATGGCTGCAGAGAAAAAGGAACGCTTCCACACTCTTGGTGGGCATGTAAGGTAGTTCAACCTTTGTGGAAAGTAGAGAGGCATTTTCTCAAAGAACTACAGATTAGCTTCCATATGATCCAGCAATCTCACTTCTGGGAATATACCCAGAGGAGCATATATGTTTATTGTAGAATCAACCTTTCATCTTCCTTGCTTCTGCTTCTGGTTCATCTAGCACAGGGCTCCAGGTTCTGCATTTTAATCACTCCCTGGCCAGGGTTTCCATGCCGATATTTCTCTTTCATCCCTGCCTCATGTTACTTATTTGGCTCTGGCTTCTGAGCTTCTGTGGCTACAATAAACCTGGTGGATTTAATCCAGAGTGCTGATCTAGATCTCAGTAGAAAGTTCAGTCTTACTGAAGGGAATTCAGTTTTATTTTTTGAGATTAAGATAAGAAGGTAGACAGGTATTTTTCACTATCAAGCAAAAATGAAAAAGAAGTCTTCTTATTTTACTTAGAATATATAAAAAGGCATAATTTCAGAAGCTTTAAGATCTTATTAAGACTCATTTAATATCTTTTCATAATTCACACATTCTCTATAGATGAACAGTAGTTGAGTTGATGACTTTAAAGACGGACAAAAATAAAGACGTACACCCAAAAATTCAAAATGTGCAAGACAATGAAGATAGTCATAAATTGACTGGTGTATTTTCTGTTACAAATCCTAAAATAAAGTACTTATTGCCTAATTCCTACTAAAGAAGATTTTTTTTTGAGTTGGTGTCTCACTCTGTAGCCCAGGCTGGAGTGCTGTGGCTTGCTCACGGTCACTGCAGCCTCAACCTGCCAGGCTCAGGTGATCCTTCCACCTCCAGTCTTCCAAGTAACTGGAACTATAGGCATGCATCACCATGCCTGGCTAATTTTTTGATTTATTGTAGAGATGGCATCTTGCCAAGTTGCTCAGGTTGGTCTCAAACCCGTGGGCTCAGACAATCTTCTCACCTCTGCCTCCCAAAATGCTGAGTTTATAAGTGTAAGCCACCGTGCCCGGTTGAAGATTTAAATATGGATATTACACATTATTATGTTACTAAATAATAATATATTTGTACTTATTTTTTTAATGGACAACCTAGAATTGGTTATAATCCTTGCTTACATATATATATATATATATATATTTGTGTGTGTATATATATATGTATATATATATATACACACACACATATTTGAAGGTGTAAAATGGCTAAAAATGGTTTAAAGGGGGTATCAATTAAAACATTACCCAGAATCTATAATTTGCCAAAGAGATGCTTTTATAATTAAATAGGAGCTATAGCTTCATACATCTATATAGGGGCTTGTCAAGAACATTAATTAGAACCTAAATGCTGGGCCATAGGGGCCCAATATAGAACCATAGGAGGTGGTGCGGATTGTGACAGACTAGAGAGTAAATAATTGTTTAAGAGTATTTAAATTTGATTGTTTTTAACCCTGTGGTGCTGTCTTAACAAGCATATATGAGAAATAACAGATACAGTAGACCAGGAAGTCACCAGTTGGCAAACGTGTCTATTGTATTTTTCAGTCTACAAATAGTACACATTTAGAATCCAGATATTTAAGACACATTTTATCTGCAGCACAAGTTTTTTTCTTTTTTTCTTTCAGAGTTGTGGGGTACATGTGAAGATCTGCTACATAAGTCTGTAGCGTGAAGGCAAGGTTTGGGCTTCTAACAAGTCCTCTCCCTGCCTCGTGGTGCACTTGGTACCCAATGGGTGGTTGTATATCCCTTATCCCCTACCTTCCTCTTCCTCCTTCCTCTTTCAGTGCCCTGCATCTGTTGTTCCTGCCCTTGTGCCTGTGTGCTCTTGCTTGGTGCTCACTTGTGAGTGAGAAGCAATAGTTCAAAATAATGCTGAGATTAAGAAGGTCAGAAAATATTCACTGGACAGTGGTGTTTCCTTAAGTATTTCTTAAGGAGATTAGAGACCTGACTCCATACCCTGATCATGAATCCCGGTTCGGTCATGCAGATTGTGTTGAGGTGACCTGAGCCTGGGACCCAGACTTGGTGCTGGTTTCTGTGATGGGTACTCACAGAGGAGGATACTCCCTTGGGGAAGGTAGCCCTCACTCTATGCTCTGTTCTTGATCCAGGTGGTAGAGTAGTTATAATTCTCAGGAAGAAAGGTACTCACTGCTCTCTGGTCTCTTCCCACCTCTTTCCCCCTGCCTTCCTCTAAGAAGTGAAATTCTCGGGAAAGGACTTATTGCTTATCTTATGCATATTAGCAATATTTACAGGAATAGTGAGAGTATTTTACCTTTATTTGTGCAACAAATAAAAATAATTGCATCAGTTCTACAGAGTTGAAGAGAAACTTGTGTGTGTGTGTGTGTGTGTGTGTGTGTGAGAGAGAGAGATGATAAATATTGATTGATTGCCCTGAGCTCACTGTTAATATTTGTCCAAGATAGAAACATTGAGTTTCTGAGGAAATTTGGTGTAAAACATGAAATGATCTAACAAAAAAAATCACAAACACTTAGTGTACAAATAAATAACTCACTATTAACACCACGTTTTGTGTGATCAGAGTCTTTGCCAGTCTCATCTGAGGCACAATAGCTTTTTAAGTAATGAGGAAACAATGCATTATACAAACATTATACAATGCATTATACAAACATTGAAGGTTAAAAAAATAAACAAATTTCTATTTATTTCCTCTATTTTCCAGAGTTAGTAAAAACAAAACAAAAAAGACCAAGATGGGAGGATTGTGTGAACCCAGCAGTTTGAGACCAGCTTGGGCAACATAGGGAGACTTTGTCTCTACATAAAATAAAAAAATAAAAATTAGCCAGGCATGGTGGTCTGCACAGTAGTCCCCACACTCAGGAGGCTTAAATGGGATCACCTGAGTCCAGGAGGTTGAGGCTGTGGTGAGTTGCGATCATGCCACTGCACTCCAGCCTGGGCAACGAGTGAGACCCAATCAAAAAAAAAAAAAAAAAAAAGAAAAGAAAAGAAAAGACAAATAATAGAAGAGAATTCAAATTGCTAATAGGTAATACTGAATAGTAAATTTCAGTACTGTTTATATATGCAAATGAGAGGAGAGAGAGAAAGAGAGACAGAGAGAAAGAGAGAGAGACAATAGTAAGATAAACAAAGAAAGAGATTGGAAACATTTATTGGTCCAAACAGCTTAAGAACAAGATAATTATCCCTCCAATAAATCTTTTGCGTTAATGCTGCTTTGTGAAGTGAGACAAATGGTGGTACAAAGCATCCTACCATGTTTGAGTGTAGGAGACCTTCACATCCTGCACTTCCCGTAACCAGGATGAAGCCATGTTGTGGGGGCTGGGTACTCTCACCCTGGTGGCTGCAGCTCACCCCATCTCCTGGATGCCTCCTCAGCTCCTCCAGCTGCACAGACCCCAACCACTTGGTAAGCCACAGTTTTTTTCTATTTACAGACCTTCTGTCTATGACTGAATTCCAGGTGGAGATTAATAATAAAAAACATCAAATCATTTCACCTATAACTGCAGCGTGGAGTCAGCGTGGAGTCAGACTGCCTGGGTTCAAATCCCAACTCTACATATACTGGTGGGTTCTTTTGAGCAGCTTGTTGACCTCTCTGCAGCTCTACTTCCTGGTCCTTAAAATGGGGAAAATAATAGCATGGTTGTAAGGACTGCATGAGTAAACTACAGTGAGTTCACGTAGTACTAACTCATTCAGCGTTAGCTATTATTACTGTACTCTTCAGGTGTACATCTGCTTGTCTTTTCTACTGGGGTAGCATTTATTGTCAGATGTTCACCATGGAAGCTAGAAAGGGAATTAAAATAACTTTGTAGTTGAGACACAAGCAAGGCATAACCATATACAGGTATCTCCCAATTCTTTGCCCAGTTCAATAACTGAGGTACTTTTACACTTCTAGTGATGTGTTTATTTAGGTTAGAATCCTCAAATCCTGAGGGTTTTGGATAATGTGAAACTAGTTTGCTAGAAGTTTGTGAACAGCTCTTAACATCTTCTCTTGTGAGTTTCTCTGGGACTTCTTTCAATCTTTACTATGCCATTGCATTTTTCCTGCACATCTAATTTCTTCCTGGAATGGAAGGCAACACCAGGGGACAAAGTTCTGAGCTATTTCCCTCTGTCAATGAAAATGACGAAGTGACTTTTAACACTTTACAGAGTAACCCGAGTGGAAGAATTGTGCTGTGCTTGCTTAATAACGCTCAGGAGAACACACTGTAATGTGAGCCCGTTCCAAGAAGAGAAGATTGGCTTCAAACTGCCATTCTTCAATGGCCTAAAAGTAAAGCGTCACTAGAATGACAGTCAGAGTGTAGCTTCAAGGATCTTTGATAGAATGTTATTGGTTCCGGTGTGATGACTGGGAGGAGGGTGTTGAGAATTTAGGCATGGGCATAGCAGTGGGTGGGAGTTGAGTGGGGACTTCCAGATCTTAGAGCATTTCTTAAAGGAAAAATGGCAGCTTTTCTTTTTACCTATTGCTTGTCCTGAATAGTGTGTGTGGAAAGGAAAAATGCCTGGCAAGGTCTAGGAATGAGACCTGTGTCTCATCACAGCATAATAATGGTGCTTGTGATGGGTACATTTTCCTTGTTTAATTAGATGATTGCTATATCTATTCAATTTCAGCTCTAGTGTCATCAGCATTTCAGGTAGAGTTATAGAAGAGGTAATTGGCAAAGAGGTCATTTTCATTTTTTTCTACATTGTCTAGGATCCAAGACCTTGAGACAATTTATTTTAAGTGATTTCTCAGATTCTTAAGTCTGCATTTGTGGCTGGCAAGTGCCCACCACGGTCAGGGTAAAGATACTCTTTCCCACTGCTTTGTTTATTCTTCATCACTCTCCTTCTACTTAATTAATTAGGGAGTACAGAAAATGGCCTAATTATATAATGAGTTGAATTTTATTGGATGTGAAAAGTTTATGGGTGACTTTAGAACATATTATCTTAGAAGATGGACTGATCGTCTTTTAGCTAGGAAGGAGCTGAAAAGAATTGGCAGCTACAGCTGTCAATTGAAAATGGGTATAGGACAAATGTAGGTGAAATCAGCTTATTGCTAACACAAGCAGTTCAAGTAACTGAGATGGATGGCTGCAGCCATCAATGGGCTTGAAACTTTCCTGCAGCCCTAAAGTTTTCCTAGTCTAACCTGTCTACTCTATCAGGTCTAAGGTAAGGATCAAGACAGCTCAACAGTGTCACAGAAGTTGGGTAACTGGGAACCTTAGTCCCATCAATGAACTCTGGTGAATATGTGAGTACCCAGTTTATTTGCCTGAACGAGAGCTCTTGTTTTGATAGTTTTTGTGACTATGGCCTTCATATAATTTAGATACTTATCAATATTGTAGATGATACTCTAGACACTTATCTAAAGTATTTAACAAGAAGCTGGTTCTATAGTGGTCCTAGTAAATCACGCTGCAGGTCCTGATAAACTAGTAAAAAAAAAAGTAATGGGGAAAAGACTGATGGTCCTAAAATTATGGAATTTCCAGAATATTCTACCAGAGCTGACTTCATCTGAGTGCAGGTTGTCAAGTCAGGTGTTTGCCCTCCCCTTCATCCTTTTCAGCCTAAGCTACCTCAAGAGCAGCCTCCTGCCATCCACTGTTTGTGTCAGGTGGCTTTTGGTACCAGCTGGGCTCCTGGAACTGACCTTTTGGTATCTTCTTCATTGGTGAATGCTAGAGCTCCTCACAGCTGTCCTAAAAGCAGTAGGAGGTTGGCCCTCATAAGCAGAAGGATTTCAGAATCTGTAAGTCTGAAATAAATGCCACATGCAGAGATCAAGAATGACGGTTCATCAAAGTCTTGAGGTAACCCTGGAATTTGAGTGTGCTGTGGAAATTTCAGGTGTTTGAATAATTATTCTCACTTTTAGTAAGAGGGACATCAGGCATATCATATTTTTTAATTTTTTTAGAGGATAAGTCCATTTTAATTTGATTTATTTGCAGAAGGGCCAGGAATACTTAAATAGCAGCATTTTTTGCAAAATAATAATATCACATTAACTAACTCTTTTTTTTTTTTTTTGAGTTGGAGTCTCACTCAGTCGCCCAGACTGGAGTGCAGTGGCCGCTCCCGGTCACCGCAGCCTCGACCCGCTGGGCTCCGGCGATCCTTCCGCCCCAGCTTTTTGATTAACTAACTCTTATACAGTGTTTACAGTGTGCCAGGTAGGGGTAGAAGGGTTTTATGTATCAGTGCCTTTCATTCTAACAGCCAATCCACTGCTATGTGAGGTTACTCACTTTCTACAAGTGGGTAACCTCACATAACACATCATATTTCAGTAAGATTATTTTTTCACCCCTTGTAAGGTTAAGAACACTCAAGCGAATGTAGCTTGAAGGCGTATGTGTGATTTGCTCAGCAGTTGCCATGACTTACAGAACTACCTGTGGTCTCCATCTTCTCATTTCCAGTTCCCCTTCTTCTCTCTGCTCACCTTGATCTGGGTTGCAGTGCTTTCTTCTTTATTCGGTTCACTTCCCTGGAGATATAAGCAGATTTTATATCTAAAAGTTGATTCTTAACAACTTGTAGATCTTTATCTACCACCTGGAGAGTGTTTACAAAAGTTTCCCAGTTTCCCTTAAGTAAGGAAATTGGATGTAATAAAGGGAAAGGTGCCTATTTTGAGATGTGTTTTAAGACTCTACCTATTTGGCTCCGAACCATACAAAGTCAGTTGCTCCTGAAACTCGAATTTCAGTATGCTTAAAGAAACCTGTCATTATAGAGCCACCTTGTTCATTAGGGTAGCCACTAGCCATATGTTGCTATGGTGCACTGGAAATATGGCTAGCCCGAATTGAGATGTGTTTTAAGTGTGAAATAGACGTTGGACTTCCAAGCCTACTATGAAGAAAGAAGGTAAACTATCTTACTAATAATTTTTATATTGATTGCAGGTTGAATGATAATATGTTGGATATATTAGGTTAAATAAATGTATAATTGAAATTTTACTTGTTTCCTATTTACTTTCATAATGTAGCAACTAGAAAATTTAAAATTACATAACATGATTTCCATTGTATATGTTTTGAACAGTGCTGCTCTAGACTACATATTAGATATCTTCAGGGAAGTCACAAAATGTTTCTGCATTATTGCTTTGTAGTAGCAGGAATTTAAACACATAAGCACAACTACCCTGGGGAAAAAAAAAAGACTTTTAAAGAGAGTCGGTATTGACTATCTGTTTCCAATTAGGTAATAGTAATAGGAGACAGTTGCCTGGGAGTTAATAGGGGCTGAAACCAGCAGACAAAGGCAGACAAAAAAACAAGGGGCCATCTGTTACATTCTAGGTAATACATAAAGGCTGAATTTACATGATGAAATTTAGATGGTGTAGAAATATTTATACAAATATTGATTATTCTAAATATCTAGAACTACAAAAGCCAACAAAGGAGAATTATATTGTTGGAAAAAACAAATAGGTTTTGGGGTAGATTATTTTCAGTTTTAATCACTTAGATAATCAAGTGAAGCTAATACTGGAAGAATCATAGCCACCACTATTATCAAAGAAATCATAAAAATCATATAAAGTGGAAAGTTTCTTTAGAAATGAAGTCTCCAAGCAGAAAAATAAGGTGCATAAATTGCTTCTAGGAAGATATTCATGAGCCATCCCTGACAGCAATTCCCTTTAGAATTGTTACTATCAGTTCCCTAAAATATCTTCCTGGTGCTGACTACGGTTAACTTATGGAAAGGGGTAATGAAGACAATCTCTCTGGTCTATTGAAATTTTTAGTTAAGATTGAAAGCCTCCATATCTGCTTGCTGTTCCAAGGAGAGACAATGTAACACTATATCACCCAAGACAAATGGCCAGATAATAGTCAAATTGCCAACCAAACTGAAAGTTTTCAGAGTATTGAGAAAGGACCAAAAATCAGAATTATTTGATTTTTCATTAACTTTAGCTCTTATAGAGTTTTTGTCTTTCCTTCAACTTTATTGAACTATGACTTACATGAAATAAAATGTTTCCACTTTAAGCGTACAGCTGGAGAGATTTGGTGAAATACACGTACTTCACCACCACCACTAACAAGATATAGAATATTTCTGTCACTTCAAAAATTTTCCTGTGATCCCTTGCAAATAATTTTCTAACCCTTAGTCCAGGCCATCAGCGATCTGATTCATAACATGTTGGACACACTTTTCTGAAACATCCTGAGTGGAATCATGTACTTTTCTAGTGTCTGGCTTCTTCAGCTCAAGATCATGTTTTTGAGATTCATGCTGAAATGTGTATCAATAGTTAATGTCCGTATGTTGCTGCATAATATTCCATTGTATGGATTAATCACATTTTGTTTATTCTTTATTGGTGAAATTTGGGTTTTCTCCAGTTTTTGACTACTATAAATAAAGCTTTACATGCAGGTTTTGCGTGGACCTAAGTTTTCATATTAATTACACAAATACCTAAGAGCACAATTGTTAAATCATATAGTAAGACTACCTTAATTTTGTAAGAAACTGCCAAAGCATCTTCCAGAGTGGTTGTACCATTCTGAATTTCCACCAACAATGAGTAAGACTTTCTCTTGCTGCAAATCCCTGCCAGAATTTGGTATTGACAGTTTTTTAAAAATTGGTCATTTTTTTTCCTTGAGTTGGAGTCTTACTCTGTCACCCAGACTGGAGTGCAGTGGCACGCTCCTGGCCACCGCAACCTCAACCTGCTGGGCGCTGGTGATCCTTCCTCCTCAGCCATCTGGAACTACAGTCGCGCGCTACCACACCTGGCTAGTTTTTGATTTATTGTAGAGATGAGGTCTCTCCAAGTTGCCCAGGCGGGTCTCGAACCTGCAGGCTCAGGAAATTCACTCACCTCGGCCTCCCAAAGCGCTGGGATTACAGGCTGAGCCACCGAGCCCAGCCAAATTGGCCATTTTAATAGGAATTTAGTGGTATCACATTGCTATTTTAATTTTCAGTTTCTTAATGACCAAATATGTTGAAAATATTTTCTTAAGATTCTTAACAATCTGCATATCTTCTTTGCTGAGGAGTCTGTTCAGATCTTTTGCTCACATTTTATTTGGTTTGGTTCTTTTTTATTGTTGAATTTTAAGAATTTTTGTATATTTTAAATACAAGTCCTTAACAGACGTATGTTTTGTAAGCCTTTTATGTAGTTTGTCTTTTTATTGTCTTTCTATTAACAGTGCCTTTCACAGAGCATAAGTTTTACATTTTAATAAATTCAAACTTTGTCATGTTTTCTAGTGTAACATTTTACTTTATTTGGTAATTTTGATTAACTGTATTTTGGGTGTTTTCTTGGATGTGCATCATACTTTTCTGAATATGTTATTAAGAACATAAATTGTCAAGTCTTCCCACCTAGGATTTTTTTTTTTTTGAGTTGGAGTCTCACTCTGTCACTCAGACTGGAGTGTAGTAGCTGCTCCTGGCCACCGCAGCCTTGACCTGCTGGGCTCCAGTGATCCTTCTGCCTCAGCCTTCCAAGTAGCTGGAACTACAGGAGTGTGCTACCACGCCCGGCTAGTTTTTGATTTGTTGTAGAGATGAGGTCTCAACAAGTTGCCCAGGCGGGTCTCGAATCCACGGGCTCAGGCAGTCCACTCACCTCAGCCTCCCAAAGCGTGGGATTACAGGCTGAGCCACCAAGTCTGGCCCTCACCTAGGATTTGAATCCAGTCAATAAGAGTGAGGACATAAAATTTGGGATTTGTGTAAGTTCCCATGAGATTCTGAAGCCACCCTGGCCTTTTATCAACTTGCTCTAGGCCATTTAGTCATCCTCATTAAGTGAACAGTTAATTATTTTTATTTTCTTTTATATCCTATTCAGTTTGAGATTGCATGATGACTGAAAGTGATATGATTTCATTATTGTCTTAGTCTATGTCATGCTGCTGTAGCAGAAGGCCTGAGACTGTGTAGTTTATAGTGAACAAATACTTATTGGCTCACAGTTCTGGAAGCTGGAAAGTTCAATATAAAAATGTCTGCAAGCTGGGCTCGGTGGCTCAGCCTGTAATCCTGCACCTTTGGGAGGCTGAGATGAGTGGATTGCCTGAGCCTGTGGGTTCGAGACCTGCCTGGGCAGTGAGACCTCATCTCTACAATAAATAAAAAAAAAATCAGCCGGGCATGGTGGTGCGTGCCTGTAGTTCCAGCTACTCGGAAGGCTGAGGCAGAAGGATTGCCGGAGCCCAGCAAGTCGAGGCTGCGGTGGCCGGGAGTGGCCACTGCACTCCAGTCTGGATGACAGAGTGAGACTCCAACTCAAAAAAACAAAACAAGACAAAATAAAAATGTCTGCATCTGGTGAGGACCTTCTTGCCGCATCTTCCCATGGTGGAAGGTGAGAGAGTGAGAGAGAACAGTAGAGAGCTGAATTCATCTTTGTATAATGGTGGCAATCTTACCTGTGAGAGTGGAGCCCTCCTGGTCTAATTATCTCTTAAATGTCTCAACTCTTAATATGGTTACAATTACAACTAAATTTCAACATGAGTTTTGGAGCGGACAAACATTTAAACCACCACAGACATTATTATTTTTTCTATTAGGGGACAATTAAATTATTCTGAAGTCCAATAAATAGAATAAACTTTTCTTGTAGGAGGAATGGTCCCTGAAGATGTCATGTCCATGACCTGATCTCTGGTCCAGGAGCAAAGCTGGGTGTGTGGCCATGCAGTCTTTCCCTCAAACCACAGGAACATCAAACAGCCTGTGTATTTAGTCTCACAAAAGATTTGTAGAAGAGATGAAGGAGGTGACTCACAGAACTCATCAACTGAACTAGAAGGGCTGTAGGAAACAGCATATGTTGTTCTTTAGCCAACTCAGCAGAAGCCATAGATAGAAAGGTACAGCCTCAAAGAGACTGACATCTTTTTAATGGAGATGATCTCTGTGAACCTCATGAAAAACTCATGGGGTTCTTGAGAGTTTTTTTTTTAATCAGCAGAAACTCTGCCAGATTGAACTGAAATGAACAGAGAGAGTGTAAAATGCAAGAAGACTGATGGGTTTCAAAATTCTACTTCAAGGAAGCAGGTTGACAAAACTACTCAGTTGATGAAATTGGGACTTTGGAGCTGGTAAGATTTAGATGAGATTTTAGACGCTGAATTGATGCTTTAAGGGGATAAGACCTTTGGGGATCTAAAGAGGGAGAGAATATATTTAGCTTCTGGGAAGGATGTGAATCTGTGTGCAGAGGATGGATTGTGACTGGTGGGAAGATCCTCTGAAGATATCCACGCTCTAATCTCAGAGACTTGTGAATACATTCTGTTACATGGCCAAAAGGACTTTTCAGATGTAATTATGGCTGTGAAAATAGAGAGATTAGCTTGGATTATCCAGGTGATCAAAATCTAATCACATGATCCCTGGAATCAGAGAGATGCTGCAGAGGGGACGTCAGAGAGTCTTGAAGTATCAGAGGGCCTCGACCCACCATTGCCGGAGTGGGCACATGGAAAGCATGAGAAGGAATGCAGAAAAACATGGGCCCTTGGCTAACAGTCAGCAAGAAAATAGGACCCTCAGTCCTACAGCTGTGAGGAAATGAATTTGGCAAAAGTCTGACTGAACTTGGAATCAGATTCTTTTTCAGATTCTCAATATTGTGAGACTTTTAGATAAAGGAGCCAGTCAGGCCTGTCCAGACTTCTGACCCACAGAAGCTGGGAGATAACAAATTTGTATTGTTTTAAATTGCCAAGTTTGTGCTAATTTGCTACAGCAGCAATGGAAAATTAATAACAATAAGATGAGGTGTATGCTTTTATATAAGGTGACTCAAGGACATGAGAACAGACCGAAAGCCAATAAGTGATGGATGTCTGAGGCGGATGCTTACGCACAGAAAGAATAAGAAACAGGACCATTTAGAAAAAGATGGACCATGGAGGCAGAATGAAAGTTGAAAAAAAGGAAAAGGAAATTTGATAATCAATATCAGATATTGGAAATGTTATTAAAAGAAAATTACTGTGTCATGCATGGAATGGTATGCATAGGTGTCCATGCCTTGATCTGAGGGTGAGAATCTTGAGATGGTCTTTATTAATTAATAACCTGTATCCTGTATAAACAGGCATATACTAATGTTTGAGACACTGAGGTTCTTACTTATTGAATCGGAAAGGAAAGGGGACCAAGCTATAAAGAGAGATATGATTTTTCCCATCCAATTTTGAATAGTTTAATACTTTAAATAGATCGTGCAGATAATTTTATAGGTTAGGTGAGGCATTCTCTGCTAATAAGGGCAATTTTCATGTCTATTGATTCTCATCATTTTAGGATGGGGATTAGGTCTAGAAAACCTGATATCTCAAATAGTCTGAAGCAATCTGAATTTCAAATCCTTCTAATTTTCTTATTCCATTTCCCTAGGGTTTTTTAGGGTTAGGGTGAGATTTTATAGCGGCAACCTATTAAAATTATTGCATTAATCCTCAATCATCTTGTCCTTCCTGGAGACTTCTTACATAAACTTTTAAATCAGCTGACAAAATGACTTGATGTCCTTCTAATAAAAGTCCCTCAAATAAGAAAAAAGGGGGAATATAGAGTGTGAGAACTATAATTATAAATCCAGCCAGTTGTGGTAGGATGCTGTGAATAATTGCACAGCACCAGGTAGATCTGGGATTGCCATTGTATACAAGGTAAAGCGATTTCTCATGACTTTTGAATTTTTGTACCCACAGGTCATTGCGTTCACTCATCAAATCTGAGAAGGTTAAAAGGAATATTACTGAAAATGTGACACGGAGAGGCAAAATTTCAATAGACTGTTTTGCCACTCAGTTTAAGGCTTTTAAGGTGAGAGGTGATAGTTATTTCGAGTTTGATACCAAACCTTCTCTCTCCAGTCTCTGCTCTCTCATCTTTTTCCAAAATTATTGTAATTATGAAACCTAATTCATCTACTGGCTCATCTTTTTCATTTGCCAGTTTCAACAAATGAGTCTATAATTGGCCCACATAAATACTAACCCGTAGTGGTGGTTGTTGTTTAGTGGTTCTCCTAGAATTAAATCCCTATTAGAAATGGAAATAACATGTCTTCATCTGCCTATATGCCTTTTGGTTATTTCTGACCACATTAACATCACTGAAGTGTCTGCACATAATCTATTGCAGATGTTCTTCTCATGCCAGGAATAAATGACAATGACTATTAGGGGAACAGTTATTTTACTGTGCTCTTTCTAGAAGAGAGGTTCTTGATGGGGAATAGCAGTGCCTTATGGACCCAGAATTATTTTTTGACCTTTAGGGAGCCTTCAGTTAGAGAAACCCATATCATGTCCTTTGTTTTAAATAGACAATGTCTTTATTGATGTATATATCGCTTCAATATTGAGTATGTTTCTATATGCTGTGTTTTGAAGTTTTCTTAGAAGCGCTCTTGTGTGACATCTTTGCTGTTCTACCTGTTTCTGGATACGCAATCATGAACACTTTCCTTTGCTTGGGGCTTTTCTCCTGGTTATAACTTGAATACTCATGGTTGTGTAAATGCATGTAGCTTCACTCATTACCTAGTCTTAATATGCATGATATTAAGGAGAAAGAACTTATCAGATCATCTCTTAAAATAAGTTTTGATAGTGGAGTGGTGGCAAAGCAGAGGTTGGTGGCTGGTGGAGCTGGGGCACCTCTGTCTTGAAAAGTTATGCAGGGTAGGTAAAACTGAAGGAAACCCTCATGGACTTGATTATTTTTCTTCAACTTAGCTATGTATTGAAAATGCATATTTTACTTTCCTCTGTAGTTTATCCTTTTTAAATATAATGCTTAATTTATAGGATATTATGAATGAATGAATAAATATGCCTTCATAGGCACCAACTAGAGATGATAAGAATTCCCCGGGTAGCATTTTTTTTCCCCTTGGAATGAAAGAAGAAGGCTTCTCTTCTAATGAGTTCCTATCTGATATAACACATCAAGAGACATAGAATTGGGGCCTTATGAGAAATGTTTCCAAAGTTCAAACTTGGGTTGAACCCATTTTCCTTCTTTTTGTAGTCTGTTTTTATTTTTAACTATTGTAGTAACTGCATTATAGAGTAGCTGGATTTTCTCCTCAACCCAAGCTTTCTTTCTGACTTCTGTTACTTATTTCTGGATTTCTTCTCCTACAACACTGGGTATGTGAGCCATGATAGACTGCAGTGTTGTATCTAGAACAAAGCATCTCACTTTATTTCCGGACTGTAATTTGTAACTTGAGCTAAATTGGTGCCCAGTTTTTCTTGAGCTAAATTGGTGCCCAGTTTTTCAGTTGGAATATGAAGGTGAACCTTTCCATTTCTATGTAACTGAACAGATACACATATGATTAGAATTTTTCAATTAACTTTTTATTTTTAAAAGTGAAGGGTTGGAGACCATCATACTTAGAGATCTAACACAGAAAAAAATAACTGAATACCAAATGTTCTCAACTAGTAATTGGGACCTGAACACTAATCACACTAGCGCAAGGGAGGGATTAGCAGTCGATGGACATTGCCAGGGGAAGGAGGGAGGAAGGGGGTATGTGGCATCACAAAGGGTACCTGGTTTCTGGGAAGTAAGGGCCAGTTGGAGGTCCAAACTTCACCTTCACGAAACCTGCTTGTATAGCCTGCTTGTGTAATCCTGATTTGTACGCCACATATCTATCACAAGAAAGTTAAGAGTTCCCCCCCTACACACACACCCTCAAGTTATATTCAGAGGAGATTTCAATAAAGATTTAGGATTATACATTTCTAGAAACTATGAAAACCATAAAGTTGAGGAAAGAATTTAGAACCATAGAACATATACATTTCTATGAATGACTCTGAGGTTTTTATGAGATATAACATATATAAAGTACCTTCTGAAGCATTAAATAAAAAAGAGCTCACTAAAATAAACATAGTATTGGGTATTTTTCTTGTAAATTGGTACACACAGAAAGTTTACTAGACTGACAATTATCATGTACAGGGCACAATATATTTTCTCTCTTTCCTATTCTTCCTTGAACCACAAAAAGGAAATTTTATGCTTTTCTGGGAAATACTGTGGAGACCTCCAATGCTTCTTGTCTCTATACCTTCCCTATCTTGTCCCCAACAGGTGAGGAGTGACTGATTTAATTGCTAGACTTGAATGAATGAATAAATGAATGAGTCTTCACACATACCAACTATATATGTTAAGGGCTTCTCAGATAGCATTTTTGATTATTTTTTCTTGGAATAAAAGAAAAAGTCTCCAATGAGCTCCTCTCTGATACAACAGGTCAAAAGAGATAGAGTTGTATCTTTCTTTCCAGACATTGACGTTGTTCTTTTCTTCTCCCTGTGCACCCCACAAGGTAGCCCTACACCCAAGGACACCTGCCATGAGCCTCTTGTTTCTGAGATGGTAAGTTCACCTCCTGGGTAGCAGCCCACACCTATTTTGGCTTCTAAGCTAAGCTCTATTCTCCAATCTAGAATTGTCACAAATAAAGCAGACCTTTTGTTCCCCAACTCTCACATAATTTCTTAATTGTTTCTGAACTTGAGAAAAGGTCATCACCATTCCAACTCCACCAAGAACATTTAATAAGTCTCTGCAGAAAGAAGAGTTTGCTGAGTTTACCTCAACTGTAGAGCATTGCTGTGACAACTCAAAGGAAACTTGGTATGTTGAGTTTAATGCCCCCAACCTAGAGGAAGGGCCAATGTTTAGGGTCAGACTCATGCTGACCACACTTGTGCAGATTAATGACTAAAGTAAGAATGCTGATTATTTCCTTGTATTTGAGGGTAAATATTCCTGTGAAGATGACCGGAAGTCTGTTTTGGTTGGTTTACCCATTCTCCTGCTTTAGGTGGACCTCCTTAAGAGGCAGTATTAGAATTCAGAGGCTGCCTGGTAAGAACTGGTGAGGGTAAGGAGGATTTATTGGATTATTTAGAATAAGAGAGTTATCAAGCTGATGGCTCCCTCTCTGCCTATTTTACCTGCTGGTAAACTTCTTGGGTGTGTTAGTGATTCAGGGCCAGTGTGGAGGCACCCTGACAGTCTTCCTTATACTGACTCCTTAATCTATCACTCTTCAGTGATAATTTACCACAGATGGGCACATTCTTTTGGTGTATGTATTCTTCCTTCAGTTAGGTTAGTTAGGGCTTGGCCAAGGCCTTTGTGTCATTTTCCAGTCACTGTCTGCCTGTTCTAATCCAGACATCAGAGGATGAAGCCAACTCTGCAAAGACTCACCTTCACACCCTCACACCAGGATTCCTTTTCCACTTTCGTGCACATCCACTCATGCTGTAATTGAACTCCTGGCAGTCATCCTTACAACCTTTTGAAGGAGAACTGCTATGTGAATAGAGTTCCAGAAGACCCTGAAAATTTAATTATGCCCTCCTTAACCAATGCCTAATGCCTGTGGAGGCATCACTACACCAGTCTCCCTACTCCTGGGGGAGATGAATTTCAGGTGTGATATACTCTACCTTCAGAGCTTCATCGTGACTGAATCAGTGTTGCCCTTTGAGAAAATTTGCTTGACATCACACTATTGCTTGGTCTACCTTTCTTCCTGGTCTGCTTTCTCCTTCCCTATTCTCTACTGATTCTTTCTGAGGACACATTCTAAGAAGTCACTTTGACACCAGTCAAAATCTTGAGTTTTGATTTGGGGGAAACCAACCTAAGTTAGACAAGACCCATAATCCTTTATAACAAAATGTCATGTCTGCAGTGGTGAGATTATCTAATTACCCCCCCACACACCTATGTCCCATGTTCTTACAAACCATCTACAAGCTATTAGGATTGTAAACTAATACCTAAAACACTCATCTAATTAACCTGGTGCCTTTGTGTGGTTAACTAGAGTATTGGAGTACACTAAAGCTTAACAGGGCATGAGGGAGCAAGGTAGATGTGAGAAAGGAAGAACCCCACAAGAGGGAACAGGAAGCCCGAAGTGTGGGGTGAGGTTCTTGTTTCCGCTCTGCCAGGTTTTCCTAGTGAGACCCCTAGCAAGTGGATCCATCTCAGGGTGGAAATTCATTCAATTAAAAAGGACAGAATTGGATTGGAAAATTTCTAAGCTTTCTTTCTGTTAAGAGAAAATAAGACTGTAGAACCAACGTCTAAGCATTGAGAGCAGATTTTATAGCCAAGCAGGGAATGCAACCCAGTGCAGAGGGCAGGCCCTGATGGAAGAGACTTGGGATGGGGGTTGGGAGGTGGGTGGTGACAGACAGAAGTTTAGAGTTGAAAACGGTTGCCTTGTATCAATTAGATGTCTCTAGAGAAGTGAAACCCATAGGACTTGTGTGTATAAACATGCATAGAGAGAGATTTATTTTCAGGAATTGGCTTATGTGATTATGGGGACTGGCAAATCCAAAATCTGGCAGGATGGCAGGCTGGAGACCCAGGGAAGAGTTGATGTTGCAACTAGAGTTTGAAGGATGTCTGCTCTCAGAAGTTTTTCTTCCTTGGGAGACCTCAGTCTTTTTCCCTTAAGGCTTTCAACTGATTGGATGAATGTAATCAGTTTTACTTAAATTCTATTGAATTAAATGTTAATAGCATTTAAAAAACACATTGACAGCACCATCTAGACTGGTGTTTGGCCAAATATCTGAGCACCATGGTCTAGTCAAGTTGACATACATTTGTCATTACACTATTCCAATACTGGGGAATCAGAGTGTATGTGAAGGGCTGGCAGTTCCTGGGCTGGTCAGCTGGGCCTGGGATGAGTATTGAGAGGCATGTAGGATATGTTTATGAGCTGTGCTCTGTTTGGACCGAGATGCTTGTGTTGTTGAATGCTGGTGGTAGGCAGGACAATTGGGCTGGGATTCCTCAGTGCCAACACTGACATTCTATGAGTTTAGGAATATGAGGAAGGACTCCCCAAAACCTGGTATTTATTTATAAAAAACTGTGTATTTAGTCTTACATGTTTAAACTTCAGTCAGCTTCAAAGTACTCTCTGTTTGAAGACATATACTTATCGGGATGCTGTTTCCACTGCTCAAAACATTTTTTGAATTCATCAATTTTGATGCATTTTGTGTTTCTGCTATTTTTTGTTTCACTTCTTCCACATTGGCAAAATGTTTCCCTTTGAAAACTTTTTTTCCATCTGAAGATACAAAAAAAAAAAGTCACTTGGGATGAGATTGGGTGAATAGGGAGGGTCAGGCATGGGGATCATACCATTTTTGGTAAAAAACTGCTGAACACTCAGCATGGTGTGGGCAAGTGTGCTTGTAAATCACCCATCATGAAATGGTCAAACACACTGAAAGAATCTCCACAAAAATTTCACTGAAGTTGGACACAGCCTCTCACAACACTAGCTGGTATACTAATGGTGATGGGTTCCCCTAGCAGGGGAAGACTGTATTACAGGACCCACCCTCCAAAAGACAATTCTGGGTTTTTTGGGTCACCAATTGTAATTAGAGATTTATTAAACTAAATATGCAATAGAACAGCTATGAATATCAAGTTCTTTTGACAATTATACATCGTAGTGCTAGAGAAATTTTTATTGTTTGATGTTCGTTTCATTCACATACCATTAATTCCACAAGATTTAAAACAAATTGCTTATACTTCAGTAGATGAGAAGACGACTGCCTAAGAGAAAACTGGTTTGAAAATGGGTGATGGGTCAAGCATGTGTGTGGTTAGTTAATAGAGTTTAATATCTTTGAGGTCAGTAATTAATACTAAGGTCAAAATATTACATAATAAATGAACAACTGCAGATAGGCTGGACCAGAAAACCCTGTGAATTATTTAATTTTGTTTGTTTGTTTGTTATGGCATATCCATTTCTATCTGTTTTTTTTCCCTTCTGTATCAGACTTCAATAAATTCCCCCCTCCTCCTTTCCTATCTGTCCTCTTCTTAACCCATTTGCCTAACTGCCTCATTCTACCTCTTGTATCTTCAAATCCCTTTCCTTCATCTCATATTTTTCTGATTCCACATTTTCCATGTTCCAGGGTTTTTCAAAACTGGTCTTTGGGCCATCTGCACCCAAAATTCATAGGAAACTTGTTAAAAATGTAGATTTCTGTGTTTTAACACTCTCAAGTTACACATTCTCTTCTTTTTTAAAAAAAAATTTGCTCTTTTCCAAGGCTCATTATTTACTCTGTGATCAATTTCCTCATGGAGATATTTTGTTTGAAGTTGACACATTGGCCTACTGTACTCTCTTTGAAGGATTGCAGTTCAGAAGAGTGACTTACGCATTAAGTCCTTGGGTGAAAGTTAATGCTTTTAAGGTGCCTCTTACTCTGCCCGTGCCTATGCTGACCTGGTCTACATATGGGAATAAGCCAGGACTGTCCTGTCTGGAAGAGAATGGCAATTTTTCTAATTCCTCATTCAAGTTCCCTAGGTAGTTAAAAGTAGAAGGGAAGGAAAATAAAAACTATATATTGAAGGAATATCCTTAGTAGATATTTTTAGGCTACATTTGATTTCTCATTCTGAAATACATCTGGCTGTATTATGCCTCTTTGACATAATTATCATTCTTTTATCTCACAACATATATTTTTCACTTTGCAAATTGATAGACACATGAAAAGATAATAACAGTGATGAAATCACACATACAATACATTATTTGTTAGCTTTACATCATTTTATTTAAAGCCTATTTTTTTGTCAATTACAAAGGAAAGTAACAAGAATAATTGCATAGTTACCAAAGCATTTTAATTTGTATTAAAACAAGTAAAAATAGCCAAAGAGTCTCAATTAAAATAATTTTTTTAATGTTTGGAGTTGCATAGATTTCTGACTACAAGAAGGGAACATAGAAACTTTTGTATTTTTTTATTTATATGCTGAAATGCTGAAACATGGATAACTTTGTCAAAATTTTCCAGCAAATCTTGAAAAGTTCTATTGAGCTTGCTTTACTGATTCAGTCACTCACTCTCTCTCTCAACAACACTTTGATTGTTTTTCCTGACCATAGTGTGGCATTGCTGTTACATGAAATAGAGGTACATGGGAAATTTAGGATTTAAAAATAATGCCTTCTAAAAAATGTATATTGCAATCTAAAGTATAAATCTGATTATACCATAGACTTTCAAACAAAGCACAGGATTAAAAACGATTTGCCATTCATCTGAAATCCTCACAGAAAGAACTCATATCTAAATGGTCAACTTTTGGTATAGTCAGTCATTTGGTTATGATGTTATGCCATGCCACACGATGGGAGCTCTTGCCTGCATTCAGCAGAAGTCATACTTTTCAGACATAAGATATAAAGAGCGGTGGCCCCAACATGATAGAAGTGGAAAGTAGAGTTATTGTTAAAGAAATGGGCTATTTTAAAACAGACATTCCAATAAATCTAGATCCCAAATTGTTCACAAAGGTTTAAATGTCAGTCAGAAATTTTCTTTTCTGGATATTCATTGTATTTAAAAATCCTCTAGAAAAATATTATATTCTTTTTAATTTTGATGATAACAAAATAGCTGGCCTAAGAAAACAGGTGTCACTTAAGGAATTTCTCCTTTAGCTGCAATTAAAAAAAATGATTTATAGCCTCAAACCTACGAGTACTTACATGTAATCAATATTTGCACAAAAAAGTCATGTATTTGCGGCTTTAGGAAAAGAAAAAAAGCACTAGAATATGATTAATAACAAATTTTATACTGGCTTAAAAATTACATTGCCTCAAGGTTTCAATATGGCACAGTTAAGATATTTCTCTCTGTTTCTTTTCTCAAAAATCATCCCAAAATATAAGGAGAAAAGGAAACAGAAAGCACAAACTCCACCATCAGTGAAACTTACACGGAACTAAACAGGTCAGGTGGCAGTATGGATGGGTGTTGTGATAACAAGCTGGTTTGCCATCACAACGTTGGAAAGACTCAAGACTGGGAAGTCTCAGGCATTATGGCATGTAGGGTCGTGGGGCATATTGTTCCCAACAGGGCTCCCTGGCACAGAGATAGCTTGGTGAGGAGTGCTGAATGACCACCAGAATATTAAGTACAGTCAACATTTTCTTCATCTACCCAGTGCCAGAATATGACCAGATGACGGTACTCTAGATAAGAGGCAGGGGCATCTGCCTCTGGAGAGATTGAACATCCCAGAAAAAAAGCTTAGACAGTGACAATTTTGTCCCTAACAAGAATCAATCTTGCATGTCATCCGTGTTTCCATCAACCTATAACTCTGCCTGTCTCAGTAACTTCCCAACAGGGCATTTTGGAACTTCACTCTTGAATATAAACAAAAAAATGAGAATCATCAGATACACCAGGGGTAATGGAACAAAAAGTCTAAATCAAAGCCAATAAATAGCAAAAGAAACTCAGAGAACATTGTGAGCTGAAAAGTTTTTAGAGAGACCACACAATATTGGAAAAATACAAGAAGATAATTCATTCATGAAGAAAGAAAAGAGTGTTTTTGGAACACAAAGAACTTTTTATAAATAAAAATATTAAAAATTCTAAATATAATATTTAATAAAAGTGTCAATGTTTTAGAATAAAAAGTAATACAGATAGGCTTTGGAGAGAAAAGATAAGGGCATTGGATTACCAATCCAGGTGGTCCAAATATTTATCAATAGAAACTTCAGAAAGAATAAATAGAAAATTATACAGAAAAGTTATCAAATGAATAACAAAATTTCCCAGAGCCAAAAAAGACTCATCTTCATAATGAAATAACCTGATACCTGTCCAGCACAGTGAATAAAAGCCAGCCCGGGTCATATCATTATATATTTCAGAACAATGATAAGGAAAATTCTAAAAAACTTCCAGAGGGAAAAGACAGGCCAGAGGATCCAGAAAAGAGAGATTTTAATCAGTAACACTGGAATCTAGAAGATGAAGTGAAAATACTTTCAAAATTCTCATTTTCAACCTAAACTTAAATAGACTGTCATTCAAGAGTGAGGATAGAATAAAGAAATGTTGAAATGTGAAAAAAATGCCAAGAATTTACTTCTTGTACACTTTTTCTCAGGAAGCTGCTGGAAGGTGTATTTCAACCAAATGAAGGATAAAAGATCCAAGAAAGAGATAGACTTGAGTGCTAGGTAACAGAGAATATAACATGGAAATGGAATTATTAATGGTAGCAAAATGAGTTTCAGGTCAACAGCCACACAGCACACCCAGAGAGCAGGCAGTCCAGATTGAAGTAAACGGAGAGAAATGGAAAGTCAATGAAATTGATGAGTTTTCGGATCCATTTGATCATGTGAAAAAATAGTATTGAAGAGTTTTACACACTGCCAAAGGATGTCAAAAGACAGTAAATATTCAAAGAAAATTAAAGATAATGATAATATGATGCACATATCTGGTGCAGACAAAATAAAGGGTGACATAAACATGAAAATATAATTATATGTATCTTGACTGGAAATAAAGAATTATATATCTATAAGAGTATATATACATATAATATATATGCTAATTTTGGGATATTAAAAATAATATGAATTATATTGAAAGATTAAAGAGAGAAAAGAAATATGCAAGTGCACTAAAATATTGATATTGTATACAATTATTGAATCTTGAGAAAATAATTCTTCACATATGTATCATTTAGATATATCAGAGTGAGCAATAGCCAAAAGTGTTGAATGTAGTTTCCTCTGGGAAAAAGAATGAGAAAGAAACTCAGGAGACAAGAATGTTGCTTTTTTTGTTTTTATAATCTTCTTTGGACTATTTATTTAATGTTTAGAGCTACGTGCAAGAAATACTTTAAAATAAAACAAACACTAATAAAAATAAAGTTTAAAAAAATCAATCCAATATTTCTAACACCTCAAGAAAGCCTAGCAGGGTGACCTCATGAGCAAAATACTTCCTGGTCAGACATTAAAGTCACATCCCTTGTGGAATCTGAAATCAGAATAAGTAACTTCAGATTCATTAGATGAGAATGAACAATAATGTTCAATAAAAATGCAGACAGGTGAATCATAAATGTTTAACCCATGTCACCATTACACATCAAGATTGGTTTATCTTAAACTGCTTATCAGTTTGGGTTTAGCCATCATGTCGACCTAGAGAGAAGATAAGTTTTGTTATAAGGAAAAAAAAAAAGTCTTCAGCCCAAGGAAGTGGTCCTGAGGACTCTTTGTCCCTGGGTAGGGTGATCTGTCAATCAGGAACAAAGGGAGCATCAAGGGAGCACAGAGAAGCATCAATAATATGCAGACATTGGGGTTGGGAGTAAAAGAAATTTGGGAGGACAAGGAGAAGACTCTTAGATTCAGACTTCAAATGATCACTGGTACATACACAAGAGTCTATAGTTTCAATTGAATTCTATTTCTTAATTAAAGAATAATCTAGATAGATATTCTGTGGCACAGCTTTTATTGCTTGTTAAATTGATTTTTTTATTGTAAGAATATACTTCTCTCATCAGCGTTGTTGAATTTAAACTTTTCAGAAAGAGTTGGATCTTTATTACTTCAAATTAGAGTCTATAATTTCCCCTGTAAAACATGTGCAGAATGTATATATAGGTAAGTCTCTTTTACCTTTCCCATTAGATGGTCCATGTTTACTGGAAGGCAAAGATTCTAAACAGGAGGAGATCAATACACAGCCTATATTTATCTCCTCTACCTGGAGTGCCCATAGCTCTTGTGATGCGAGTATCTACTGGATTCCAGATGCAAGAACAATAATGCCATCTGTTTATGTGCAGGTCACCAGCCAGCAGATAGTAAACTTGGGTATGGTTGCTTTTCTATTTTGAGATTTGCTAAGAAATAGAGAGTTCATATCCTCAGTCTCTCTCTCTCTCTCTCTTTCTCTCTCTCTCATATTGGAAAAACACTTTTTTCTTTTGAATAGTATTAAGTTCTAAAAAGCACTGATTTTATAAGTGAAAACAAAAAATGTTATGTGTCTGTACATACTGTGGCTATAGAATGGCCATAAGAATTGGTACACGGAAGTTTAGGTTTGGAGGGTGGAAGAACAGTTGTACGTAGAATTTGCAGATGTTTGTGGAAGGTCAGAGAAAGAAAGCCAGGTGCTTAAAGTAACCTCTGCAACACTCATATTTGTGGTCATTTTCTAAGAGAAGAATGGTAAAGACCATGCCCTGGTGTCTGTGTTCTGCCCTAGGGGCGGGTTGGCAGTACTGCCAAAGAAGAATCGACTCACCGAATGTAAATAGCATCCTTTCCCTGACCTGTTTATCCCAAAGTTCTCGGCTTCACCAGCTGGCGAACATAGATATTGAATCTTGCTTTCTTGAGACCCAACCTCTGTATGCCTGTGAAGAGTCTTGTATTATATGACTATGAGCATCCTTGAGACTCATACTTGTGACTAGAAGACGTCTGTCCTACGCTCTTTTCCACTGAGGAATCACTCTCTCCTTTTTTTTTTTTTGAATTGAAGTCTCACTCTGTCGCCTAGGATGGAGTACAGTGGCACACCCATGGCCACCCCAGCGTCGACCTGGTGGTCTCTGGTGATCCTTCTGCCTCAGCCTTCCAAGCAGCCGGAACTACAGGCATGCACTACCACACCCGGTTAATTTTTATTTTATTTTATTGTAGAGACGAGGTCTCACCAAGTTCCCTGGGCTGGTCTTGAACGAGTGGACTCAAGCAATCCACTCACCTTGGCCTCCCAAAGTGCTGGGATTACAGGCTGAGCCACCGAGCCAAGCCGGAATCACTCTCTTATCCATTTTACTCTTGTAGAATGACAATTTTCTTTTGTACAATGATCCCTTGTGGGTAGAGGAGGACCTAGTTTGAGCTCCAAAATATTAGCATTTCATGATGTAGCTCTTTCATGTACCAATATGAATGGCTAGCTAAGTGTAAGTTTTAAACATCTCACAAGGTAATATTCAAATAAGCTACCCGATCTTAATGATCTGGGTTGCCATGGGTGTTTCTGCCATTAGCATTGCCATAAGAACTATAGCTCTACAGGAACACAGGATGGCTGGAGCCAGGCCAGCCTACAGGTCTAGTGTAGGATCACTGCTTTGATCCAACTGTCTATTTCTGCCAACCAGGATGCCACAAATATCCTCTTTCCTGTGACTTCTGACATAATGTCTTCAATGATCCTCCCAAGCCACAATACTTCCATGATGGGAGAAAAATCCTCCCACATTTAATCAAGGAGTGTCCTACATGACATTTCTGAGGTCCACATAGTCATCTCACTCCCCTGTAACTAGACATACTCTACCAAAATGGATGGGTCAGGAGAAGTCTGGTGAACCCAGAAAGAACTCCCTCCCTTATATGCCCAAGATTTCTTTACTCATAGTAAATTTTATGTTGAAGGACCCTACTGTACCTGTGCAATCTGGTTTCAGTTGTCCCCAACTTCTCACATCTGACAATCATGTCTCTGTATCTAAACACCAAGTCCTAGTGTTAGACAGGTTTTCATAAAACTAAGTGTCCAGCTCAAAATCGGAAATATATACACTCAGTTCAACTCAGCTGCTGTAAACATACAAATCCAATACAAACGGATTGCAGAAAGTGGTATGATGTCGAACTCCTTTCCTAGAAAAGGGAGTAGGGTAATTATTCTGCCTCATTCTGTCAGGAAACAGGACCTCTAAAAGTAATTCTGCTGCCACTTCTAACATAATAAAATTGTCACCTTGTTATGTCAACATTTGTATAGCTTTGTTGTTTATAAAACTGCAGAAGAAAAATAATCACTCCTTCCTAAATGAAGAATTTCAAATTTCTTCAAAAGTCTGTCATCATTTTTTTTGTTTTAAAAATATTTTTTCTAATTAACTATCCTTCTGCTCCTCAACATGAATTCTTTTTCTGATGTTATTTTTGTGTTAAATCCAATTTGCAGCATCCCCAGGATAGACATACATTGACTAATAATCAAGATGTTCATTTCCTTTCACATGAGCACAAAGTCTTTCAGTGTTATCACTAACAGAGTCAGGGACTGGTAATGAAGGTTGGTGCCTGAGGCATTCTCTACATTCTTTAACAGCCTCTTCCAACTATGTTGTTACTGATTCATGGGCTATCTCTGTGAATAAAACCAATGATCTCTGTTTAAACATGTTTGGTATTGTTATATGATTAAAATATGCCCACAGAATAAGAGTTTCGCTCTATTAACAACTAACTCATGACCTTTTTTTTCCCCTTTTCCCTTGAAATATGTATGTGAAGTTACTGGATTTAAAGACCAGCCTTAGCATGTCAATGCATTTGTAATAAATATAATTTCTTGCTCAGGATATGAGCTTCCTTGGGATGTGAGGATAACATTGACTGGAGGTTAATGCAGGAAATAGTGCTTCATATATTGAATAGTGTAAGATACAGACTAAGGTGACAAAAATTGGTTTGCTTCATAGAATTTAAATGAATATCAAGCTTAGTGTCTCCTGACTGAAAAATGAAGAAAATTATTGCTCTGAGAGTTTAGAAGCTTGTTATGTTTGTCATTATGAACTTGTGGCACAAGCCTATCTTGAGATTTTTAAGGAAATTGTGTTGGGTTACTTCCTGGGGAACTGGGGAAACAGCTGTTTCTGAACATAATGTTTGGTTGCACAGGAGGTCATTTCTTTGCATTCCATGGATTCTAAAGAAACATAGTAAAATATAATGGTCCCAGGGTTATAATCAGGATCTTCTAAAGGGAACTTGGTAACAGTTCAGAGGTGCTGGGGGAAAAACAGGAATGCTCAAGAGTCTGGTTTGCCTCATCTCTCACTAGCTGTCTGATTTTAAGCAATTTTATTTAACTTCTCAGAACTTGATTCCACCACCTGTGAACAGCTCATCTTTTTGCTCATTTATGATTATTTTTGAGAGACAAAGTTTCTTGATTTTATGTAGTGAAACATATCATGTTTTTCCTTTACACTTAGAGGTCTTTAAAAAAAATCTTAAGAAATCTTTTCTTGGGGTGATGTCATCATTTGAAAATCATCATATATTATCTTCTAAAAGTTTTAATGCTTTGCTTTTAATATAAGATCTATACTTAATCTGTAGCTAATTTCTGGGTAAATTGTAAAATAAATATTTTTTCCTATATGCCAATGTAATTGCCACAGCACCTGTTTTCCTCTATTGTGTGCTGCTATAATATAATAGAATACCCAAGACTAGATTATAATAAGTAGTCATTTACTGTCTCAACAGTTTTGGAGGCTGGAAATCCAAGACCAAGGGGCTGGTATCGGGCAAGGGTCTTTGTGCTGTGTCATGCCATGGTGGAAAGGCATGGGCAAGGGGCTTCTTGCTGCGTTGTGCCATGGTGGAATGACAAAGAGAGAGTGAAAGAGAGTAAGAGGAGCCAGACTCTTCCTTCTTATAAGGAAGCCACTTCAGTGATAACGTACTCAATTTCTTAATAAAGGCATTCATCCATTCATGAGGGCAGAACCCTCATGACCTAATCACCTCTTCATACTGTTACAGTGGCTATTAAATTTTAACGGCGTGTGGGAAGAGACAAACATTCACACCATTGTAGCATCACATATTGATTTAACAGTGGATTTATTACAAATCTATCCTTCACCCCCCAATTCTAAAGTAAAACCTCAAGCATCTATCCAATGACCATGTAGGGTTGACACCAATTCTGAGCTCTGTGTTCTCTTTCATTCTGCTCCATTTCATACTCTTTCAATAAATTTTAATGTCTGGTATAGCAAGGCCACTGTTCTTGCTTTTCTGTTTCTTCAAAAAGGTCTTGGATTTGTATTACCTGTTTTTTTTCTATGAATAAAATATTACCTGATCAAGTCATAAACACATTCACACCACACACCCACAATGTTTTGGAATATAGACTGAATTCATATGAAACGTAAAGATGAATTTGGTGTGATTTGATGTCTTTTCAATATTGAGTATTCCCAGCCAAGAACACAATGTAATTATATTTCCGTAAGGTCTTCTTTAATATTTTACAATGGAACGCCATAGTTTTCTCTGTGAGAGAGTTCCTAGCTTTTGTTATTACTAAATATTTGACAATTTTGATGCCACAAAACATTTTTTAGGAGAAACACACCCTACATACAAAAAAAGCGCATAAGTCAATTGTGCAAAGCATGATGAATTTTCACCAGGTGAACACATTTGTATCATCAACACCAGGAGTCAGAGGACCCCTCCTGCTTTCTCCTGATCTTTATTCTATTTCTCCTTCCACAAGCAACCACATTCACCTATTCACTTAGTTTCCTGGATTGTCTGTACCTTTCTGGGGTCTACTAGCCAAATTCCAATACAGATATGGTATGATTTATTGACCAGATCAAACTTTAGCACTAGGTATGCACTCTTCCTCAAAAACAAATTCATAAAAGGTGGTATGGTATATAAAAATAGTTTTGGGCTATGACTGCCAAGGCTAGCGATAGGAGCCAGCACAGCAGCAGCTGGGACCGGAAGCAGAATGAATTGCTGTGCAGGAACATTTCTACTTAGACGACACTGCAGGTCGAGTTGGCTGCCAGGAGCAAGCAGGGAGACCTGAAGGCTCTAAATCTAGTGGCACAGGATGTGTAGCCAGACAGCGAGACCCGGGGCGGAGTCGCACATTAACACCCTGCACCGCTCAATCATGCCAATTACAGCAGTTGTTGTTCCTTTCCTCTTTCCAACGGCGTATAAAAATGCTTCTCTCTACTTGCATCTTTGAACATGTCTTTTGAAATCTAATTCCTCCTTCTTTTCCAATCTAGTTTTTCTTTGCTTAAGATCAGAAAGAAAGATATAGGTAATTAAAAAATCCATCATCATAATGAAGAATAAATCCCTAAATGGGGTGACTAGAAAAAGTGAAAGGGGGTGTTTTCACAACACCACACTATCTGACCTGTTAACCTATGAATAAAGAAAGTTTCAGTGGGATTATATTCTACTTCTTTGGAATAGATCTTTGTTGGTTTGCTTTTACTTTCCAATTTTGTTTGAACTAAGACAATGCAGCATTTAGCCAGAGAAAATATTTAAATTGTAATTTCCGGCCTAATATTGTAAAATGTTTTAGAATTTGGTCTCCGAAATTATTAAGTGTTATCATGTGGTTGGGATCTACTATTACTATATACTGTTGGGAGGCAAACTCATTAAGGGATACGGTATTAACTATATTGAGTAACCTAAAAAAAATTCTAGAAGTTTCATTCAATCTCACTCAATATTGCAACTTATTTACCTTTATAGATTTGGGTAAATTAGTTCCTTAATTATCTCCTATAATTGCACATTAAACTAAGCAATGTTCCTTTAACAACAATTATCTTGGAGATGTTTCAGTTCAGAAAGTGGTCTGGAGATTTCCTGAGATGATCCTGAGAATGTTGACACATTTTTCTGAATATTCTTAGATATGGTCATAATCATCTTCAGAGAGTGAATCTGAGGTCTGGAAAGTCATAAGAGGAATCACAAACTACTGAATAATGACAAGACCAAGCCAAACAGAATTGTTTTAGATTAGTTAAACTAGACAAAAGTAATGAGCCTGATGTTTTTCTTATGTGGCTTGTGTTCTGTTCCATAAAGATATTCTCCTAAGTTAATTTTTAAATATACTTAGAACAAGAACAGCCTCATTTGAATAATATATAGCTTCCATAATGAGTATTCTAAAGGAGACCTATTCTACTTAGAAAAATGTTTCACATGGTGTCCTATTGTGGGCCAGGGTGTTGACTCAAGATCTGCAGAATTAAGGAGGGATGTATGCGAGTCACCTGAGATGCAGTTTTGTGAGTGTTTTCTTAACTCACTTTTTTCATGGGTGTCACACAGTTTCAGCTGAACTCTACATATTCTGGCTGTAAGTAACTTGGACCAAACAGCATGAGCTCAACATTTTGGTAGGGACTGTCTTTTCTAACCTTTTGAATGGGTGAGAAATAAAAACTCTCATGCTGAGAAGAGACACTAAAAATAACTCCCCAAACTCGCTTAAATATGTAATCGCCTTTAATAAAATCAACAGGAGCACTTCAGGGAAGTTCACACAATTTGAACTCAAATTAAAGGCAGATCACTATCAAGTGAGCACTGGCTCAGTCCATTCCAGTTAATTCAAATGTCACATTTTCTATGTTATAGAGAAAGAATATTGGGATACCGAGGGTTTTCCAGCATTTACGGGTTAAAACTCTCAGCACATAAATTTTGCCCTAATCTTTTAAGACTAAACATAGCACAGAATTTTGTGGGCATAATTCATTCACAGAATGCTCTTTTCAGATACAAAAATTAAGTACTGTGCACCTTCAGGATAATTGAAAAGTTTATATTGTGTAGAGATTAAATGCAGATAAAATCGTTTATTTTCCCTATATTGTTTGCAGTACAGTTTATTATAAAAAATAATCCCATAATTTATAATCTAGACATTTTATTATTAGACTTTACTAGGCTTTTACAAAATGAACTGGATATTTTGTAATTATCTTTTCCTTTTTTAAGCTCTTTAATACTTCTCAATCCCTGCCCCAGAGTGACCTTTGTAGGGAAGTTGGCTGGCTGCCTTTGAGAGGACGTTTGAGTCAGAACACAAAAAATGTCAGCGCCAAGGGTTGTGTGACCTGCAGGCTCACCCTAAATGGAATTTCTCAAATGTGCTTCTTCCAACTGCCTTCAGGGGTCCAATTCAAAAGACAGGCCTTATGCTTCATGCAGATGGAAAGACAATAAGCACAGGATATTTCTACTAAAAAGATTTTTTAAAATTTTGAGATGGGGAATTTTTTGTATTGATGTTGATATAAACTACACACATACATGCACACACACCTCTTTACCAGTTAAATTTGGGAAAAAACACTCATATGAGGGACTTAGTGATGTCTTACCTCACATATGTTTGGGGAACAAAAGCTATAAATAAATGCATCCTCATTAATATGTTAATATAGGTCAGGGGAGTACGCATATAATTTCTGTTGTATTCTTACTTTACAAGATAGAAATAAAGTTCTAGCTAAATGTTCTCAGATTCACACACATAATAAGTATAAGTTGTTATCTCTAAAGCTTTTTACAAATTGAAAGTGTATATTTTTGTAGAACCTATTCATTAGCCACAAATATAATTCTTTTATTTTTGACATATCAAATATAACATGTTGTAAATGGGTTACTAATCCTTTTAAACTTCAATACCTGGAGAAGCATTTAGATTCAGAATACAAAGTGCCGATCATTCAGACAGAACACATATTCCTCTAAGGAATTGCCTCAAGAATAAAAGAAAAGTTCTTTCATTAATTTATAAATTATCCAGGGTGCAGCATGTAACAGGAGAGCACTAAGACTGTCTGGAGCATGAGGCCCCAAGAGTCACACACATTCTCATTCCTAATATAAGTGAGTGCAAAACCTTGACAGAGCTGAGCCCAAAAGGTCAGGAGGAGGCAGTTGTCTCAATGCAGGAGGTAAGGCAGAGAACAGAAGAAATTCTTTAATTTGAGCAATTTTTTTCTTTTGTGCTACTTTCCCACATTGGTTTTAAATTTGTCCTCCCTTGAAAAACAGATGATTCATTGGTTTAATCTCGGGGGCATAATGATGAAAGAGGGAGACTTGAACTTCTGTCTAGATGGATCTTATGGTGTGCAGTGTGTGTGAGGGAAACCGAGGCGCATAGAATGTGGTGCAAAAAGCGTCATCCCAGGGAAAGGCCATTGTGCTCTGGGAGCCCAGAGGAGAGGTCCCTAACCTAGTGTTCTCTTTGTGTTGGAAGACATGGGAACCAAGTTTATCTTCCAAGAAGAGGTAAACAAAGTGAGACCTGAAGGCTACGTAAATTAAGTTTGGCAGAAAGATTGAGGAAGAGTGTTCCAAGAAATGGGAACAGCAAACACAGAAGCCTGCAAGCAAAAGAGAATGGGTTATTGAGGAACTGGGCAAATTTCAGTCTGGATAGAGCCTAGAACATATTGTGGTGGTGACTGAAGAATTTTGGGGATGTACATTAGGGCATGGGGAAAGTGGTAAGAATACAGGCTGTAGATGCAGGTGGGAGTTACAATTTAAGGGTTTTTATAAGACAATGAAGGAAATTTAAACCTTAAGAGTGGTTGAAAGACTTTTAGCAAAAAGGTGACACAATTAGAATTGAAAAACGTTTCTTCATCTTTTTTTTTTTTTTTTTTTGAGTTGGAGTTACTCTGTCGCCCAGACTGGAGTGCAGTGGCCGCTTCCGGCCACCTTAGCCTCGACCTGCTGGGCTCTGGCGATCCCTCCGCCTCGGCCTTCCGAGTAGCCGGAATTACAGGCATGCGCTACCACGCCCGGCTAATTTTTTGATTTTATTGTAGAGATGAGGTCTTGCCTGCCCAGGCGGGTCTCGAACCCACGGACTCGGGCAATCCACTCACCTCAGCCTCCCAAAGGCGCGGGATTACAGGCTGAGCCACCGAGCCCGGCTTCTTCATCTTGTTTTTACAAGCTCATCCTTTGATCTTCTCCCAGCGGTCCTTCTAATATTTGTAGGTAACTAACAGGCTTCATCCCTTTAACTGGGATTTCCAGAACGTTCCTCAACACAATTACCTTCTTCCAGGCATATCTATTTGTTGATTTTTGTTCTTAAAATAAGGAGCCCTAGCTCAGCAGCAAAAAAACCAAACCCTGCATGTTCTCACTCATTTGTGGGAGCTAAATGGTCACAAATATGGAAATAATAGACACTGAGGACACCAATGAGGGGAGGCGGGGAAGGGGGTTAGGACTCAGAAATTACCTATGGGGTACAATGTTCACTATCTGTGGAATGGGCCACCTGAGATCCAATCCTCACCACTACACAATATGTCCATATAACAAACATGCATGTGTACCCCCTAAATCTAAAAGAGAGTCCAAGACAGAATGTGGTGATCCAGATGGAATGGAAACAGCAGTTGTCACAATAGAGTGTGCTGTATTTAGCTTTTGAATATCATTTTTAATGGGAGCATATTAAAAGTGTTGTGGCATATTATATAATCATGCTTAGTTTATGGTAAAGTAAAACAAAATAGACCTTTTTCTTCTATCTAAAATTGGTCAAGTCTCTGTCATGTATAAAATGATTACATATATCATTGTTAAATGTCATGTTACTGGTTTCAGCTCATCATTCATAACTATCAAAATTATTTTGATTCTTGGTTGTGTCATTTGAGGCACTTGTCATTTATCTCAGTCTGTGTCTGCTGCAAATTTTTTATTAAAGGATGATTAATAAGATTCTCATATCTTCACCCAAGTAGCAGCTTTCCTTTGGAGCATCCTTTACAGGTTGATAAGAACTATTTTTCATATCCCTTTATTTATTCAGCCAGATAAAAATCCACTCAAATATTTTCCAAATCACATTTTCACACAAGATCAAATAATATTATAATAAACTAGCCAAATGTTTTGCTGAAATTAATTTACATAATTTCTTTGCTATTCTCCATATTTTTCAGTGTAGTAAACCATTTAAAAAAGATTTTACTAAGCAACTCTTGTTCCTAATAAGCACCTTTTTACCTTTTTAACACTGTGTTAAAAATCACTCCTAAAATGTTGCCAGGTATCAGCATTCATGTTCCTGACCTGTGGTTTCTGACTTATGTTATTTCTCCCCCTCTGGAATGATCCATCTGCCACCTCCAGTCTCCTGCATACTTTTCTGTCCTCCAGGGTCTAATGAGGGTTACTGAAGTACTGTGGCCCCCAAACAGAACCTGTCACACTGAATTGCAGTGCAGTTTTCTCCTCCCTACATTCAGCTTCCTCCTGTCTATGGTAAAACGAGGACAGTATCCACTCCTGGGGTTGTGGTGAGAATTCTATGAATTAACACAAGGTAAGGGATTGCAAAATTATCTGTCACAGGGCAGTACCCAATGACAGGAAGTCATTAACTATGAACGAATTTGAAAATTATTGCTGTCCATTAATTAACTTTTGTCTAAATTTTCTGAGACCTCGGTCTAGTCTCATTGCCTTCTTGCAAATAAAACTTTAATTTGTGATATGAAGATGACACTCATTTTTACTGTCTACCTCACAGAAGATCAACTTCAGCAATACAAAAGGTTTGGATAACCAGAAACATGTTTTGGTCAGTAAGTACATTGGGACCTTGGGATGGAAGTATCCAAACTCATGAATTTGTTCATGTTTAAGTACAGTGTAGTTTCAAGAAAAATATTTAGACAAACATCACTTCTGAATAGAGAAAACAGCCACGGTTATGTTTAACTTTTTAAGTCTGGCCATTCAGTAACCAGGTCAGATATCCTCAAGTTATATGAATTTTAAGATGTTATGACATGGAAAACATATGAATTTTCATCATAGCTACCATGATCACATATTTTTCCATATTTACTTCATTTGTTAGAGTGCAAATAGCCAGGTGTTAAGTTAAAAAGAAAATCAAAAGCAACTTCCTACTTAGACAAAAGTTTTATTTAAATAACCTATAAAGTAAATAGTAAAGGTGACTTAAATAAATTTTATTAAGTTAAAAACGTATTTTGCCATTTTCTTTTTTATAGTGTCTGCCAGAGTTAGTCCACTTAATAAATTTTTTTGCACTCTTTTCCAGTGGAGAGGACAGTCACATATAAAGGACATGATCTGAATTCACAAATGGGTTGGTGTGAGGTTTAGTTCAAGAGTAAGGCTGTGTTTAGTAAGCAAGAAAACTCTGGGCATGTTTTATAGTTGTAATAAATACAAGTGCATCATGGTGGGGTGAGAAGCCTGAATATTACTCAAAAGCACTCCTTCTACTCCGTCTCAAATACTGTTGTCTTGTTCTGGCTTAACCTAACTTGAAGAATTAATGGGAGAATGAAATATAATGTGTATGAAAGCCAGGCACATTGTTGTGGCTCAATATATTTTGTCTACTATCGCTGACTGCTCCCAAGAACTCTCCTTCTAGTTAGGACAGCCAAAAAGAGAGAAACAGCTAAGCAGACTAGCTAACCAAAAACCATAAGGGAAGGAAAAAAAAACCAAAAACATGCTGTCATAATGTTCCTAGAACATTATTATCAAGATATTTGAAATCCGATGAAATTGCTTATAATTCCTGCCTTTTTAGGCCAGAAATTGAATCCAGGAGTTGGAACTGACAAATTGAAGGGTATCTTTGTCCAGAAATTCGAGAAAAATGGAGCGAGTATTGCCACCAGAGCTTCTGTCTGGTGTCTTTTCCCTGTGTAGTCCATGGGCATTGTAGTGCTGGATGTTGATTTCCCCTGGGTAAACTTTAAGGGGTCCTGATGTAGCACACACACCCCAGGCCTATAGCCAGCACTTGAAGCATATTTCATTCCTTTTTTGGCTTGCTTGTTGGCCATGCTTTAGCTGGGGCTGAGACAAATGGAAGCTCTGTCTTGAGGTGGCTCCAATGCTGTTCTGAGTCACTGTTTAGAAGGTTCAGTTAGTAGTATTCAAGTAGCTTTTGTGTTTACCTTGAGTTTCTTGGCTGCTTTCCAGTTGCCAGCTGCTACCAGTTGTTTAAGACATTGGTAGGCACAGGATTCTTTCTGCCAGACCATTTATTATTTTTTATTTAGAAATCAACAATCTGGGGTTGAAGCTACTTCAGAAAGAGAAAGTAGGTTGGGAAGATACAAGTGCTTGTGTGTGTGTGTGTGTGTGTGTGTGTGTGTGTGTGTGTGTGTGTGTCGCTCATGCACGTGAGAGAGAGAGAGAGAGAGAGAGACTTGTCCAGCTTAAAAGCAAAAATATATACACACAAACAAATAGGCCGAAAGACAAAAGAAAATAACCCTCAAGTCTGGATAAAGAAGCAAAAAAGAGGAGATGCCAAGTCCTTCTTGGATTGATACAGTGACATTGAATATTGTTGAAGGTAAGATAATGATTCCCCACAGCTGCTCACATCCTCATCCCTGAAACCTGTGAATATGTTACCTTATGTGGCAAAGGGGATTAACGTTGCAGACAAAATTAGGTTTACTGAATTTTATACGAGGGAGATTATCCTGGATTATTTGGAGTGTCCCCAATATAATCACAGGGTCTTTAAAAGCAGGGGAGAAGGCAGTAGAGTCAGAGTGAGGTGACAAGAGAAAGGCTTGACCCGCCATCGCTGGCAGTGACTTTGAAGGTGGAGGAAGGGACCACAAGCTGAGGATTGCAGGCAGCCTCTAGGAGCCGGGAAAGGCAAAGAAATGGATTCTTTTCTAAAGCTTCCAGAAAAGAATGCAGCCACACAGACACTTTGATTTTAGCCCAGTGAGACCTGAATTATTCTTAGAACTATGAGAGGATAAATTTGTGCTGTTTTGAGCCACTAAGTTCGTGGTAAGTTTTCAAGCAACCACCTGCTGACAGGATCACCACCTTGCTGGTGTGTTCTCAGCAAAGAATCTTTTTCCTTCCTCAAATGCACCATGCTGTTCCCACCAAAAAGCCTTTGCACATGCTGTTCCTCTGCCTGTAACACACTTCCTTCTAGTCTGTGCATCGCTGGTCTTTCACCTCCTTTGGGTCTCTGCTTAAACATCACCTCACTGAAGCTCTCCTTGACCAGCCAACCTAAAGTATGTTATTTCTCCAATCCATTATTTTTGCTTTCTTTCCTCTGTCTTTTCCTTAATCACTTGCATTAGAAATTTTAAATCACATACGATTGTTTTGTTGTTGACTATCTCTGTTCTCCACTGGACTGAGAGACTCATGAGGCCAGAAACCATGTCTGCTTTATTTTCTGATGTTACCCATAATCAGCATAGCATCTGGTTCACAGCTGTGCAAATAAGTATTTGTTAATTTTTAAAAAATCAATACAGTTACATTAATTATTTTTCTGGGTTATTGATTTTATAGCATTTATCTATCTGCAACTTTGTGTTTAAACAATTTAATGTTAAAAATTCTTGGTATGAGATTCAAAAAAATTTCCCTCATTCTGATTTTTTAAAAATTTCTTTGTTATTATATGTGTGCTTTTCCACATCAGCGTGATACTCCCTCTGTTATACTGTCTACAATTCATATTGAGATTTTGACTGGTATGAAAATTAATATATAAATTAATTTTTTGGAAGAATTCTTATCCTTCCAATATGTTGCCATCTTATTAAGTATCACAGTATGTTTACCTTTTACTCAAATATCCTTTTAATCACTCAGTAAAGTTATATACTTAAAAAAGGTTCCTAACTGGGTTTTTGTTAGGCTTATTCAAAGGCATTTTATTTTTTGAATTGCTGTTATAAATGCTTTTTTTGGTCAATTATAATTTTTAATAGTTTATTCTTCATATATAAGAAAGCATTTTGATTTGTTTTCTTGGTTTTAGTTGTGTAACCAAACTTTTGTATGTTCTAAAAGTTTACTTTTAGTGTATTCTGTAGGATTGTTGAGAGAATTGAATGACATAAGTATATATATTTATATAAAATGATTGCTATAGCATATTTTATACCTGAATAAAGGCATATTTTTAAGCCTCAATAGATGCTTATTTTTCTTTCTTTCCTTAATCATTTGCATGAAACATTTAAAATTATATATTATATATAATGTCCCCCTTTACTGTTATGATATATAGTTAATTCCTGTGTGTATAATTCCAGTGTGTCACCTATTTCTTTTTTTTTTGACTCCTGGCCATCGCAGCCTCGACCTGCTGGGCTCCAGTGATCCTTCCGCCTCAGCTTTCCAAGTAGCCGGAATTACAGGCATGTGCTACCACGCCCGACTGATTTTTTGATTTATTGTAGAGATGAGGTCTTGCTGCCCAGGCGGGTCTCGAACCCGCGGGCTCAGGCAATCCACTCACCTCAGCCTCCCAAAGGTGTGAGATTACAGGCTGAGCCACCGAGCCTGGCACCTATTTCTGATAATTGTAGTTTTTATTTTGTTTCAGATGTTGTTGTATTGACTAGAAAACAAAAAGGCATTTTAACTAATTTTATTTTTTTAGATAGCCAGTTTAAGGGAGTATCTTATAATTCCTGGTTTCCCAAGAGATTTTTAAGGAGTAAATTTTTTAATTCTATCATATTTTTCTAAATATCTTAATCTTTTGATGTGCTCCATTATATTATGTATTTCCTAGTGTTCTGTAACCCTTAAATGTTTACTTAGTCATGAAGCAATTTTTAAAAATGTTATATTGGCTTGTTTTTCAAGTAAATCATTTTGATTTTTTGTATATATCACATAAATAAAAGGGAACTATAGTCTAATTCTCTTTGCTATCAATTTTAAGTTTTATTGTTAGAATAATGTTACCTTCATAAAATTGAGATAATTTATATCTCTTTCAGTGCTCTAAAATCAGTCTCTCTCTCTCTGTGAGTATCTTTCTGTCTCTCTGACACCTCAGTAAATGATACAACCACATACCCATGCAACTTGAGAATTATTTTATTGAATTTAAGATACTATCGCTCTTAAAATACATCATTGTTTGTGTACTAGTAAGAAAGAAGAAAAACTGTACCTATTAAACTGTGACTAAAAGATATCTCACCACTTAGAATTTTATTTTATACTTGTTAAAATCCATTTGATCTTTTAAGAAACAGTTTTCAAAATAATATATCAGCTTTGTATGTATATAAAAAGTGAAATAAATTGAAGGCTTTTCTAAATGTTCTTCATGTTCAGAGTTCTCTTCTTTAAGACTTGGAGTTGTTATTTGCACACACAGTGTCATCTATCAAGAATAGCGATGGGACAGATTAGCAGAGGCTCCACTATTGTCTCAGGATGTTCCTCCCTGTTGCCGAAACCACTCTGCAAGTTGTGCTTTGCACACTCGGGTGAAGGCAACCACGTCATGACTGCCACCCACCATCTGGGCAGGGATTTCAGATGCATCCCAACTTCAGAGGTGTCACAGTTGGAAAAAGATTACATTTTAGGTGGAATGAAGTAGGATATCTGCTTTCTTTCTTTGCTTCACCCTCCACATTCGAACTATGAGCAACGGCTTTTAATTCTATCTCAAACCATTTATGGTTTGTATGTATTATGGTTACTCATCTCTGTCCATTTTAACTCCCACGCTCTTGGTCTAGGTCACCATGAATGTTCATTTGGATGACAAACAACCCTCTAGGTAGTCTTCCTTTCTCTCTTCTGCCCCCCCCCCCAAGGTCTCACTTTCACACATAGCACAGTTTTCTTGAACTCCCTATCATGGCCTTCAAGTCACTGCATATCTTCCCCTAACCCCACCAAATGCCGTATTTCATCTCCTCAAATCTGCCAAGCTTCTTCCAGCTCTTGTCTATGCTCTTTCCTTATGTTCCTGACATGAGTAGCATATTCTCATTCTCAAGTGTCAGCATAAATGTCACTTTTTTCAGAGACATGTTGCTGACTCTCTTCCTGGCTTTTGTACCCCTGCTTTTGTTATAGTCTATTTCCAAATTCACTCCAAGAATAGTTGGTGGGTGTTATTTTCTCATCCTGTGTCTCTTTGAGGATCTCTTCCTCTTATCTTATCTCATAAATATCAACTGGGCACTGATCTGAGCCCCAGCCTCCAGCTTCATATACTAAAGAGAGTGGCTCTGCATGACAAGACCAAGTCTAATTCCGATTCTGTTGATTGGTACTTGGACAATCAAATTTCTGGAATGCTTAACTAAGTCCAGTTCCCAGCACACGCTTTTGTCCTAGTGGTTCTTGATCAATTTAATTGATTTTAGAGAAACACATCATTACCAACTTCTGTAAAGGCATTTGTATGTATGGTTTACCCTCAGTCCCATGATTTATTTGACCAGGACTAGACACTGGATCTAACATTGTTCAAACCATTGGCTGGTCAGTGACTAATTAAGGTTTCTTCCTGACAAGTTTGATATAAGAGATAGAGAGAAGAGAGTTACTCTGTGGTGGGAATTGGAGGTGAAAACTCACATGGAGTTAGTATCAGCCAAGAAAGCACAAATAGGTAGTGAAATGATGGGAGAGTGGACCACATATTTTAAAACAGATTTTGTTTGTTAAGGATATCAAATGCTGTTTTAATTTAAAGAGTTTTCCTCTTTTACTTGTTTTGTATTAACAAAACACAATTCATTTTGTAATGTAAATGCTCTATCTTGTCCTTCCAATAAATTGTAGAGGATATCTCAAGTTCCAAAGCCTTTTACAGTGCCGAAACAAAATTTCACTGGTTACAGTTAAACACTTAAGGATGATTTTACTCAAGTCTACTGCAATGGAAGGAGAGGCTAAAACTCAGTATGAACAAACCTCTGCTGGAACAAGAAGCTGAAGTGTTTACGAGCTGGTAAGAGTGGAATCACAGGCCACTTGCATTTGCAATTGGCCTTACCCAGCACAAAAATAAATTTTCTCCTACCTTTAGGACAGAAAATGGCTTTACAACTTGAAGTGAAGTGCCCATTAAAGTTAGTTCCTAACTTTTCACAGAAACGGGGAGATAGAGGAGTTCTATTCCTTCATGATTACATTTTTAAGTGATACCTCACAGGTCTTTCAGAAAGACTACCCTGGGTTATAAATCTGGCTTTTAAAAAGATCTCAAAGGGTCAAGTACATTCACAAGATTTTTAAAAGTAAATACTCTAATGGAGGTTAGGGCGCTTTCTTTCTTTCTTTCTTTCTTTCTTTCTTTCTTTCTTTCTTTCTTTCTTTCTTTCTTTCTTTCTTTTCCTTCCTTCCTTCCTTCCTTCCTTCCTTCCTTCCTTCCTTCCTTCCTTCCTTCCTTCCTTCCTTCTTCCTTTCTTTCTTTTTGAGACAGGGTCTTGCTATATTGATTGCAAGATTGGTCTTGAACTCCTGAGTTCAAAGGATCTTCCTACTTTGGCCTCCCAAAGTGCTGGGATTACAGGTATGAGCCACTGCACCCAACCTGGGCCTTGAGTTTGGAAGAAACCTGTCTAAAGTGAAGTCAGGTTAAGGAGAACATCAAGGTTGCCCTGGCCTATAGGAAATCATTCAAGAAAAGGACCCATAGAGGAGGAAACGTTTCCTGTTTATTGATGTGTGTTTTTGTGAGTGTGTATGTTTTCCATTTGAACCGTGGAAACCACAATGGTGTTTAGATCTATAGACAATGAGGGGGAGGATCTTGTTGACAAGCAGAACCTACTGCAGCCTGGGTGCACTTTCTGCAGCTGACATAACTGTGGGATAGTTTGTGTTAGGACATCAGGTGACAACAGGCTCCTAGACAGTTGAACTGAAGATATGAGAGCTGGAATACAACAGAAGTGCTTCCGGGCACAGTAAACCTTGTCTCCAGTCAGCAGTGGCCTGGGGCTGTCCCTCTGGATGTGAAGAAGTGAGCTGGCCTGTGAGGGATGAGGATGTCCCCTGTTTTACCCTCAGGGACCTATGGCTGTGTGATCTGCCCTCAGGGTGTCTGTAAGCTGCTCTGATCTCCCAGATGTGTGATCCTGTGGTGTCTTAAATTGCCACAAGCAGAGGGAAGGCAGGAGCAGAGACACTTCCCTATGTGACTTCTGGAGGTGGACAGGAACCCACTGTGGGTGACCACCAGGAAAAGAGTGGCCCGGAAACAATCTGACAAGAAATTCGTGCAGCTTGGTAGGGCAGTCATATATGAAGAAGGCATTCTCCCGCTTCGTTTCCTGGACTATCTCAAACAGCTCCCTGAGAATAAATAGCCTCTATCTGTAATAAAATCGGACAGGCTGTTAATGCACAGAGAGTGCGATATCAGTGGAGAATTTACAAGAGTCTCTTAATTCTAAAGCCAACTTTCCATTGTGCAAACCGGGCTCCTTCTAGTCACACAATTGCAGCTGATTCTTAACTTCAAGTGCAGGAGTGCTGGGCCACTTCCAGTAGATTGACTGTGCTATAAAGATGACGTGGGGTCTCTATGCTGGGGTTGCATAGTGGCTGCTCCCCTCGTTCTGAGGGAGCCTGGAAGTCGCCGCTGCCACACTTCTTTGAGTTGAGGTCCAAGTGATGGCGGCCAGAGTACAAGATCATAGCACTGATTGGCTTGTATGGTGGTCCAGGTTGTCTGCTGCTCCTGGGGAATGGTTGAGCCTCCCTCCTCTCATGCCTCCTCGCAGACCACTGAGCTGCCTTGATAGCAGGGTAGGGACCTCATTGTCAGCATGGGAAAACTAGGGTTTCCTGGGCTGCTCTGGTCACCCGAATCATCTCTTGGGCCTGAAAACAGATTTCCTGGGTTCACTTGTTTCTAGATTATTATTATTATTTTAGTTGGGGGGGGTGGGGATCTCCCATGGCACGATCACAGCCCACCGCAGCCTTGACCTCCTTGGTTTAAGCAATACTTCTACCACAGCTTACTGAGTATATGGGACTACAGGCTTATGTCACCACACTAGACTATTTAAAAAAAATTTTTTTGTAGAGACTAGATCTCACTATGTTGTCCAGGCTGGTCTTGAACTTCTGAGCTCAAGCAATCCTCCTGTGTTGGTCTCCTGAAGTGCAGGAGATACTGGTGTGAGCCACTGCACCTAGTCTATTTCTAGATATATTTTTTCTTTTTTTTTTTTTAATGATGTGGGGTACAGTTCAGGGTTAGGTATACAAATGTTCATTATGCAGTGTTGATGAGGTGTGCCCCTCCCTCCCCTGGCAGTTTCCAATCCCACTCTCCCTTTCCTGGCAGTCAATCCCACCTCACCTCCCTGGGAGTTTCCCACTATTGCCAATTTCTTTCTTATAGTATTATGATAACTGTTCAAGGTCCACTTATGAGTGAGAACATATGATACTCTGTTCTTTGTTTTGTGATAGATCACTGAATATGATTGACTCTAAATCCATCCAAGTTGCTGCAAAGTCCATATGTTTGTCCTTTATGGCTGCATAATATTCCATTGTGTATATGTACCACATTTTTTTTTTTTTTTATCTAGTCCAGTTTCGATGGGCAGCTTGGTTGTTTCCATGTTTTTGCTATTGTGAATAGAGTTGCAACAAACAGCCCCATTAAAAAGTGGGCAAAAAACTGGGCTCGGTGGCTCAGCCTGTAATCCTGCGCTTTGGGAGGCTGAGGTGAGTGGATTGCCTGAGCCTGCAGGTTCGAGACCTGCCTGGGCAACTTGGTGAGACCTCATTTCTACAATAAATCAAAAAATTTGCTGGGTGTGATAGCGTGAGCCTGTAGTTCCAGCTACTTGGAAGACCGAGGCAGAAGGATCGCCGGAGCCCAGCAGGTCGAGGCTGTGGTGGCCAGGAGCGTGCCACTGCACTCCAGTCAGGGCGACAGAGTGAGACTCCAACTCAAAAGAAAAAAAAAAGTGGGCAAAAGACATTAATAGACACGTCTTAAAAGAAGATATACGGGTAGCTAACAGACACATGAAAAAGTGCTCAGCCTCACTAATCATCAGAGAAATGCAAATCAAAACCACATTGAGATACCACCTGATCTCAGTAAGAATGGCCATCATTAATAAAACAAACAACAACAGATGCTGGCAAGGATGTGGCAAAAAAGGAATACTTCTACACTGCTGGTGGGAATGCAAACCAGTACAACCTCTTTGGAAGACAGTGTGGTGATTTTTGAAGGAACTAGAAACTGACCTTCCATATGACCCAATAATTCCTCTTTGGGAATATACCTGGAGGAACTCAAGTCATTCTATATTTCTAGATTTTTAAACTGGCAGCATTGAGAACCCTGATGTCTTTAGCCACTCTCTCTCTCAAGAGCCCAGGAGGGGGGACTTTTGCTGATACTTCATGAAAAACATTTAATTTTCTGATTATAAGATGGTGGGGATTTCTGTCTATTCTTCTCCATCTAACTCAAGTCTCGCCTCCTACTTCACACTTTAAGCTTTATGTTTTTGCATTGATCACAACATGCGATTGTCTTCTATTAAATATGTGCGTGCGTGTGTGTGTGTGCGTGTGTGTGTGTGTGTGTGTGTGTGTGTGTTTCCTCTAAATTCTGGACTTAAGAAGTTGGGACTGTGTCTTATTTTTCTTTGCATCTTTTGAAGTAGTGAGTGCTTCTTAAGTAAGCATTGAATTATTGTTCAACTGAACTTACATTCTTTCTGACTCTGAAAGGAATAATAATGGAAACAAATATTCCTTACAGAACTCTCTTCAAAGATTAGTATTTCCATATTGACCATTGTCAATATTGCACTCATTTGCTTTTCTAAAGTTCCAGGTGTTGCTTATGAAGCTTGTTGGGTTGGAGTGGATAAGCTTATCCAGGGGCTATTCTTGTTTACTTTAGGGGGTGTTAATTCCCAACAACATTTAAAAAATCCATAGTAATAGCTAAAAAAAAGTACTAAGTGGCATTAAAAGTAGATTTTACGATAGCAACGTTGTAGGTATCAATGCAGTTAAGATGGTATTGCTATAATTCAGCAAGAGATGACAGTGGTCTGAACTGGGAGCAGCTTAGCTGGGGACAGTAGTGGTGAAAAAGTGAGCCTATGCCCCCGGTCCCAGGGTTCACTTAAGTTGCTTCAGAATTATGCAGCCTGGGTGGATAGGAGGACCATTTAATAAGACATAAAATCTGATTGAAAACAGTTGAATTTTAACACGATTTAAAGCTACTGTGGGATAGAAATCTAAGTGGAAACATATTATCTTCTTGGGTGTGTGTCTGGAAACTCAGGGATAAATCCTGACGGAAGACAGGGATGGATTATTAGTTATTGGCACCTACAAGAGGACTCGCTCCTTTGAGAAGAATCCAGTTATATGGCAAAGGTTTCATTCATGAGTCAACTGAAAAATAAAGACAAGTTTAATTTATTAAGATTTAATAAAACTAGTTTTTTTACAGTTAAAAAAAGTCCTCTATTCTGAAATCAAGACCTTCCCAAATACTTATTTTTAAAATGTTTTGGAGAAGTAAAAACCTCATATTCCTATTGGACTCCTGCGTTTTATAAGAAGGTGCCCCCAGGCAGGAGTCACTATTTAGTCAGGGAGTCACTATTTAGGACACCTGCAACAGACTTCTCAGTCTTCATGTGGTCAAATGACAGCCTGATTTCTGTTTTTGAACCCATCCTGTCTCCCAGCCTGTGGCTCCTTCAAGCTTTTCAAGGTCTGGAGCAGAAGCTAAGCTGGTTGAGTCCTTCTGGACACCTTTGCCCCCGCATCCTCTCACCAGGAAGGAGGCTGGTCCCTCTCCCCCTACTTACTCCTCCTTCTTGTGTTTATAAAACATTGTATATTTATTCTTACAGGTTTAAACTTCAGTCACCTTCAAAGTACTCTCCATTTGATGCAATACACCTGTCAAGACTTTTTTTCACTGCTCAAAATAGTTTTTGAACTTGTCAATTTTGATGCCGGTTAGTGCTTCTGCCGTTTCACTTTTCACCTCTTCCACATCAGCAAAAAGTATCCCTTTGAGGACTTTTTTTCATCCAGGGAAACAAACAAAAAAAGCCGATCAAGGCAAGAACAGGTGAATAAGGAAGGTAGTTTTTTGATAAAAACTGCTGAACACTTAGCATGGTATGGGCAGGTACACTCATAAATCAGCCATCATAAAATGAGTAAACACGCTGAGAGAATCTCCAAAAACATTCACTGAAGCTGAAAGCATCCTCTCACAACAATGCTAGCTAGTACACTGATTCCAATAGATTCCTAGAACATTAACCTACCTACCTATAAGGGGCCTGCCCTCCAAAAATTAATTCCTACTGTTTTGGGATCTCTTCTCCTATATTAGAATCTTGAGAAAGTCATTCAGCACTTCTGGATCTAAATTTCCTTATCTGTAAAATGGGAGCATACCTACTCTTAATGAGAAACAAGGAATGTTCGATTAATGGAAGATTTTGCTGTTAACAAGCATAGTATGTTTCAAAAATTCTTTTGTGCTGTCACTGGGGCTAAGAACACAAAAGTGAGCAGTTGGTACGGTCCAAACCTGATGGATGTAGAATATATGTATATCCTTTGGGTCCATGGTTAAGTCACATGTAATTCACACTTTTAAAAATGATTTCTCACTATATGCACACAAGCAGACATGTCTAGATTTTAGAGTTGACTGCATTCCTTTTCCTTTTTATTCATGCTATATGACTTATTCATTGATTTATTAAATTAAAACAGCTTTTAAGGTATAATACTAGATGAAAAAAATCAGTGCTTAAAACATATTTATATGGAAAATCAATTTCTAGTTCCTTCAGAAATAGCCATACTATTGTCCAAAGAGGTTGCACTAGTTTGCATTCCCACCAGCAGTGTAGAAGCTTTCCTTTTTCTCTGCATCCTCACAAACATCTGTTGTTGTTTGTTTTATTAATGATACCCTTTCTTACCAGGGTTAGGTGGTATCTCAGTGTGGTTTTGATTTGCATTTTTCTGATGATTAGTGAAGCTGAACAATTTTTCATGTGTCTGTTGACTGCCTGTATATCTTCTTTTGAGAAGTGTTTAGTCATGTCTTTGGACCACTTTTTAATGGGACTGTTTGTTTTTTTCCTTTTAGCATGTTTGAGTTTCTTGTAGATTCCAGATGTTTTTATTGGGAATATACCCAGAGGAGCTCAAATCAACCTACAAAACAGATGCCTGCACACACATGTTTGTTGCAGCTTTATTCACAATGGCAAAAACATGGAACCAACCATGCTGCCCATAGAAGCTGGACTGGATAAAAAAAATGTGGTACATATTCACAATGGAATATCATGCAGTCAAAAAGAAGGACAAACACGACTTTGCAACAACTTGGATAGATTTAGAGTCGATCATACTCAGTGATCTATCACAGAAAGAAAGAACAAAGTACTATATGTTCTCATTCATAAGCAGACCTTGAACAATTACCATAATACACTAAGAAAGGGATTGGCAGTAGTGGGAAACTGTCG